>NW_007245741.1:360995-613827 GCF_000164805.1 Carlito syrichta
GGGGGCGGGGGAAGCCTTTTGCTGCTTCTCTCTAAGGTGGTTGAGATAAGCTGGGATTTTCATAAAGAATTTTGTGAAAAACAAGAAAAATAAAATAATTTTTAAAAGTATACCCAATTTAGAAATAGGCATATTTCCAAAATATAACATCTGGTACCATAGATTTTGGTAGAAGCATGAAGATCTTTGTTCTATCCCACATCCCCATTATCCTAAGGAAAATCATCAGTGATTTTGTGAGTGTACTGAGTCCCAGTGAGTGATTAGACTCTTCTGGGCTCCCATTTTATAATGACACACCTCAGGAAACCTCTACTCAACCACGAAAAGGTTTGTGACCCACTACAAAATCATGACTAGCAGACCTGTGTCAGTAACTGTAATAGAATATAGCCCTCTCTGCGTGGAGCAATCACCCTCCTCATGCTTTTACCCTTTGTTTGCTTAGGTAGATTTGTCAACGTACATACATAAGAAATAATCAAACTCAAGTTGACTTTAACTTGAATCATGTATGTAAAGAATGTATAAAATGGAAATTATACATGTTTCCTTTTGATTATTTCTTATATCGTGTACAAATCATCTCCTCTGTACAATTCATTTTATTCCAAATTTTGCCTTGAGTGAGTATGACACATTTAATGAGAGGTATATATTCCTCTGTTAAATTCCCAGTACTTTAAATAACCTAAATTATCTGAATTTGAACATGCATCATTTAAATACCATACAAGTCAAGAATCAGCTGGCAGGATTAAGAGAGGGACAAACCTTGTCGGATTGCTTGTGTCATTCTAAGGCTTTGGAGTAAAACCCTTTTCATCCTTGGGTATATCAGATGACATGGAACAAAGTGAAGCTGATTCATTACTCCTGTTTCAGTGAGATGGTTGTGTTTGTGACTAACCATTCTGCCTGAGGGTGTATCAGAAGACAATAAAATCATGGCGCCACCTTTTGGTGATAGTGCTTATGATTAAGCTCAGTCCTGCAGTTTAATGGGACTGTTGGGCCCTTTATAGAAATTCACAAACCTTATTTTGTTCCCTGGAGAGGAAATTGAGCCTGAATTTTCTCAATGTTGCAGGGGTGAATAGCCTTTCTCAGTCACTCAGTGCCAATTCATTGACTGCCTCCACCCTTGTCCATCTCGACCTCTCAGGGAATGTCCTTCGCGGAGACGACCTCTCGGTAAGTTTTCTTTCTTTATTCCATCTTCAAAGAAGAATGTTTAATGATCCTGGAATAATTCTAAACGTAAATTTCTAACTTATTTACCTGTGTCCCTCTTTATCATGACACCTTAAAATTATTTAGTTAGCGGTTTATGAAGTATTTTAATGAAAATTTCAGAGCCTTCTTTAATTAAATTACATATATCACCACACTTGTTTCTTTTGTTCATTTCATGATGCTGAAGTTCATTTTTTCCCACAAG
The DNA here is from genome assembly GCF_000164805.1 of Carlito syrichta. Lineage (NCBI taxonomy): Eukaryota > Metazoa > Chordata > Mammalia > Primates > Tarsiidae > Carlito > Carlito syrichta. Next base: position 362,437 of record NW_007245741.1, read on the forward strand.
TACTTTTTTCAATGGTATTGTTTTCTTCATTTTAAAACTGTTCCCCTATTAAAATTGCCTAATAAGAAGGATTGGTATCATACACTGAACTGTTTCATCATTAAATGATATTATTGGGGCCAGGTGCAGTGGCTCAGCCTGTAATCCCAGCACGTTGGAAGACCAAGGTGAGAGGATTGCCTGAGCCTGGGGGTTCAAGACCAGCCTGGGCAACTTGGTGAGACCTCATATGTACAATAAATCACAAAAACTAGCTGGGCCTGGTGGCGTGTGTCTGTAGTTCCAGCTACTTGGAAGACTGAGGCAGAAGGATCACCTAAACCCAACAGTTCGAAACTGCAGTGGCCACGAGCATGCCACTGTACTCCAGCATGGGCAACAAGAGTGAGGCTCCAACTCAAAAAAAAAAAAAAAAAAAAGATATTATTGGGAACTTATAGTTTGAACTGAAAGGGGACATTGAAATAGATCCCAGTTCTGTCTATTCCATGAATAAAATAAGGGAGGGAATGGGTAAGACATAACCTGGAGCCACTTTAGAGTTTAAGTGTGAATGTAAAAAACTACCAGCTCATTTAGAATAAGATTTTTATGTACCTAATCAATAAGAATTGTTTGGCAGATCTTATTGCCACGGTGAATTACTTATGATCTCACTGCGTCATATGTAGTGATGGTTCCCTCTGGTCACCATGATAGAATTTAGGAACAATGCTTCTTCAACAACAGGGCCTCCAGCAAGTGACCAGCTTTTAAGGGCCTTAATTTGCATTCCACTGCTTTTCCACAGGGCTGAAAAACACTGAAATGTATTCTTATTTCTCTTATTTTACTTTATCTGTAAGGCATGGGATACAAATTAAGGCTTTTTTGGTATATACTTTTTCTTTCCTCCTACCTCATACTTGAAATCATTGAAATAATATTTGTTTCCTGGTAGGCCTTCAACAGACTTTTAAAATGTTTTTTCCAGTTTTAGTTGTCACCTTCACTAATGATTAATAAATCTGTTCCCTTTCAAGATGAAACAATGAGTCCAATGAGAAACCACCAAATGTTACCTTGGAAAAGTAGAGGAATAGAGGGAAAGATAAAAGAAGAGACTGAAGATTAAATAATAAGACTCAGCTAAAATAGGGGTACTAATTAGGTCACCTAAGACAACAAAATGGCTCAAAATTTATTTCCCTGGCCAGGGTAGATCTTATCCCAGCTTGCTTTTGGGGAGAAGGGTAGTGGGATGATGAGGCCTGAGTGAGAGTGGGCCTCTTGCCCAGGACAGACTAAAGTTCCAAGAGCCTGGTGGCCATGCAGGGGCTTACTTGACTCTATGCCCTCAGGGAAAGCAGCCTAGCTGGGACTAGCTCTTTGGAGAAGTGTTGGTCAAGGGTTTTATCACCATTTTATGGTGCTAAGAGCTCCCCCAGCTGGTGGCTGAGAGCAGAGCCACTTTAAACTTAAAACGTCTCTTGAGGCGCCTAGACCCAAGCAAACAGTGAGAGAGGCAGCTGATCCTCATGTAAGTGAGAACGGAATTTTTCAGAACCAGAACTTTTCATAATATAATCTGATTATTGTATTATGTGTTTCTGATTATTCTAAAGTGTTTACAGGCTAATGTTTTGCTCTTCTGAATTCCTTGATGGGATTTTTCTGAAGGACCATACAGCTAAACCACTACACTTAATGAATGTTTGCGTTTGCAGGAGCTGAGACACTCTCAGCCTGCACTTGTTTGTTTTTGCTAGTATCTGGTGGCATCCAGTGAAGCAGAGGAGAATGTAAGCTATTTGCTTGGTAGCAGGGAGCTTAGGCTCAGTTTGTTATTGGTGGGCTCTGGCAGTTGCTACTCACGCAGGGTAATTTGGGAACAGAGAGCTAACCAGTTTCATTGTTTTGATGGGACTTGCATGAGGGAACTAGGGAAGTAAAGGCTTTGTGACTCCTTGAAAACTGAAGTCTCTTAGCTGTTTGTGAGATTAAAAAAAAAAGTACTGATAGTGCTATCAGGCCATTTTTGTTAGATCTTGGAAGTAAGTAAAGATAGAAAAATCATTATATTGGACAGGGGAGAGTATGGCCTGAGACCATCCTATAGTTCAAATTCAAATTAGTGCTTTTGTGAACACTTTCAAAAGTGATTAGCATTTTGATAGGGTGACTGCAATTCAGGTGGTATTTCAATCTTGGGAGTTAAAATTAATTAGCACTGTTCCAAAATTGCATAATAAAAATTGAGCTAATCAGGAAAACTAAATCATGTGTAACAAAAGGGGGCTTGGTAGTCAAGCTTCCATTTGACCTTTTTTACTCAAGCATAATTTTATTTTAAATATTCTTGGGATTTTTGCTGTCGGGGAAGATAACAGAATGACAAAATTCTGCTAATCCTTTGGGGAAGATCAGCGAATGATCTGAGGTATTCTAGTAACTTCCTTTTAAAACATTCACTTGCATTTTATGTGTGTGTCTCTAGATCCTAACTTTTTTTTTTTTTTCTTCAAGCACATGTACAATTTTTTGGCCCAGCCAAATGCCATCGCTCATCTGGATTTATCCAATACTGAATGTTCTCTGGACATGGTAATTTTTTTTTTTTAACTGCTCTGGGGTGTCTCAGAAGAGCTATTTAGATGGGATGTAGGGACTTTCTCTCTAATAAAATATTCTCTAGAAGTATTTGAAAGTAAGAGTGCCATATTTCTTTCTCAGGTCTGTGGAGCCCTTCTCCGTGGATGCCTTCAGTATTTATCTGTGCTCAATCTCTCCAGAACTGTCTTCTCTCACCGGTATGGATTTATTTCTGTTATCATTGTCATCTAGGAGTGTCTTTCTCTGAGAAAAAGTTATAGTGATAGTGAAAACAGAGTGATAAAGGGTGAATGTTGCACATGAAAGAAGGTGGCCTTAACCATTATCTATGAATACTAGCCCTCGAAAGTTCAAGTTTTTGTTTTATTTTTTTAAACTGCAGGTTAATGTTCTTATCAATAACCCCAGCCTGCCTACTTGAATTGCATGATAATTTCTCATATGTGGAAAGGCACTTTCTCTTGATAAAGTAAAAATCCTTTGAGAAAATTTTATGAGTATTTCTCAGTGATGAACTTGGAAGTAGGTATAAACTACTGAGAAATTAAAAGAATCATTGAAAGGATTTCGGCGCCAGTAACGACTCCGCACTCGGCTGAGACCAAGAGATTTATTAAAGGGGCTGTTACAGAGAGGGTCTGTAACCGAGAAAAAGCAAGAGAGGGGGAGAAAGAGAAAGAGAGCGAGAGAGAGGGAGAGAGGGAGAGAGGGAGAGAGAGAAAGAGAGAGAGACAGACGGGGAGAGAGAGATTCTCAAAGCCTATGCATTTTACTTGTAGAGGAAATCACGGACCAGTCTGAGCACTTCACTTCTACCCTTTTAATTGTTAGTAGATATGAGGCAGCAAGGATTCACAAACAACAGCAACTTAGAATGAAAAGACAATGCAGAGGAATTCTAAAAAGTACATGGATGATTTAGGTGTGAAATTCTGGTACCATCTAATTAATTAATACAGCCCAACACTTAGCATTTATAATTATGTTTACAAGTTATAAACAATATTTTAGTTATTATATACTTTTTAATAACTTGGAGTATTGCTTAATAGTAGAAATATTTTAATTTTTACTAACTAACTTTGTAAAAGCTTTTTAAAATTTTATTTAACATTTTTTTTAAGCCGGGCTCGGTGGCTCAGCCTGTAATCCCGTGCCTTTGGGTGGCTGAGGTGAGTGGATTGCCTGAGCCCGCGGGTTTGAGACCTGCCTGGGCAACTTGGCGAGACCTCATCTCTACAATAAATCAAAAAATTAGCCAGGCGTGGTAGCGCGTGCCTGTAGTTCCAGCTACTTGGAAGTCTGAGGTGGAAGTCTGAGGTGGCCGGGAGCGGCCACTGCACTCCAGTCTGGGTGACAGAGTGAGACTCTAACTCAAAAAAAAAAAAAAATTTTTTTTTAAAGTCAAGTTCTCATTCTGTGACCCAGGTTGGAATGCAGTAGTACAGTCATGGCTCACTGCAACCTTGATGTTCTGGGCTCAGGTGGTCTTCCCACCTCAGCCTCCTGAATAGCTGGGACTACATGCATATGCTACGATGTCCCACTAATTTTTTATTTTTATTTTTTAATAGAGATGAGGTCTTGCCATGTTGCTCAAGCTGGTCTTGAACTCCTGGACTCAAGCAGTCCTCCCACCTCAGCCTCCCAAAGTGCTGAGATTACAGGTGTGAGCCACCACACCCAACATAATAGTTTTATATATTCGAAAGGATAATGCTCGCTTATTTGGAAAATTCAATTTTATCCCATAATGTGCCTTGCAAATCAATTACTCCATATTTTATTTTTATTTTATATTATTTTATTTTTTTGAGTTGGAGTCTCACTCCTTCACCCAGGCGGGGTACAGTGGCACGCATGCTCATGACTACCCTAGTGTCGACCTTCTGGGCTCCAGCAATCCTTCAGCCTCAGCCTTCTGAGTAGCCAGAACTACAGATGTGTGCTACCACACCCGGCTACTTTATTTTATTTTATTTTATTGTAGAGACAAGGTCTTGCCAAGTTCCGCGGGCTGGTCTTGAACCCGTGGGCTCAGGCAATCCACTCGTCTCGGCCTCCCAAGGTGCTGGAATTAACAGGCTGAGCCACCAAGCCTGGCCCGATTACTCCATATTTTAAGGGAGTATTGGTCCATTACATCAACAGTGATGCAAATCTTCACAACAACAAAGATATGCCATAAATACATCAACAGAGTAAGTTTAGAAGTGTGATATCTGAAAATATAATGGTGGGAGAAATTGAGTTATCCAAGATCCTCTATTTTGGGGGAACATTTGAGCGTATTAATAGAAGCCACCTAGTCAACTCATGTATTTGAAGTCAGTTTATAAAGCTATGCTTTAGTTGACTGGGAACTGAATTACAAGATGATATCATAGACTATAAAGGTTTTTGTATAATCAGCACTTTTGAGTTCACATTATTGTGAATTCTGTGATGACTGGTCTTCAGTAGAGCTGTTAGGCTTGTAGAGCAGAACTGTGCTATTAACAAAGTGCCTTTTCTTCCCCGTGAAAGGTTGTGATTAAACTGTTTAATACCTAGTATCTTACCTAGATATAGTTGTAGAAAGTCCTTAGTAATTATGTTGAAATTACTGCATTTACAGTGAGGTATGAATTGTTAGTCAGACTGTTCATATTTTTGCTCACAGATAATTTGATAAGTATCAGCCAGGATAGGTTAGATTGTTCTGCAGCAACAATGATCCCCTCCCCCAGTCCCTATGACTTTCAGCAACAGTGGTTTTGTGACAAGTCTATTGTAGACGGGCCACATCACCTTCACCCTGGGTGGCAGAGCAGCCTCTACCTAGAACATTGACAGTTGTATAGCAGGGAAAAAAGAGATCACGGCGGTGCATGTACTGGGTCATAAAATTTTTCTCTGAAAGTCAAACAGGCACATCGTTTCTGCTCATATCTCCCTGGCCAAAGAGACTCACATGGCCATGCGTATCATCATTGGAGTGACAAAGCATCATCCCCTCTCAGAAAGGGGAGGTGTATATTTGGAAACACCAAGATGAAGTAGCAGGAGGAGGAGTATATTCAAATAATAACTTAAGAGCACTTGCTCATCCAAAAACGAATAGAAGAATACAAGCTTACATCATTTCACTATCAGGAACCAGAGTTGATTGCGATGTCTTATAGCATATATCCTATCAGAATTCTCTTTTCTCTTAGTTGTAATTTTCATCTTCTCAGATTGTCCTATTTTAAAACTTTAAAAAATTTGTCAAATGGTTTTTCTAGACCTCTGTACATTATTGAATGTTATGTGATTAAGCTAGACCACTAGGATACTCTCTGTCCTGAGATTCTATGAGTCCTCCACTGAGTGTGAATAACTATCAGTAGATGAATGCTTACTCAGCATCAAGCTAAGTGGTTCACATAATGGACTTATTCAATCCTTCTATCCATACTATCTCATAGAACAGAACAAAAAAGTGTTCAGATTCCATCCTGGGCTCTGGACTTCTGTTTTTCTTAAACCTGCATAGTATGGTGTTGACTTTATCTTGTTATTGAATCGTATGATTTCATTTATTCACTTCTCTCTGTAGGAAAGAGATGTATTTGGAGGTTATAGCCATTGCATTTGTGGTTTTGACTTCAACTATTCTAATATTTGGCCTGAAATGAATAAGTTTGTGGTATGGATATAATAGTCTAATAGGCTACTTATAATGCAGGCTTCATGTCATTCAGACTTTCTGTGCTGTTTTTAGCTCAATGTCAGGTCACAATCTTGTTGCATCTGAAACCTGCACATCAAAAAATATTTCCAAATGCAGGTATCAGTCCTTAACATTTTATGCCACCCAGTGGGAAAGCTTTTTAAATTGGTAGGAAATGTACATTTTCTTTGACCTGGTTTTTAAAACTGCAAAAACAGACTTTCCAGAAGATCAAGAGGTAAAACAGTGCATTCATTGGCATAAAGAAGTAAAAATAACTTGTTTTATACTTAATGATATGTCTTAGCCTCTCATGTGGTTCCTTTAATTGTATTACATTTATTCATTTAAGTTTTAAGCATTTATTTCTATTTGCCTTTACATTTCTGAAAACTTGACTGATTCGTAGGCTGTTTCATGGTATCTAAATAACCAATGGATACGTTTGATGGAAGTGTAACAACTTGTATGACTTGTGTTTTTTCAGGAAAGGAAAAGAAGTACCCCCATCTTTCAAGCAGTTTTTTAGTAGTTCTCTGGCTTTGATGCAAATCAACCTTTCAGGCACAAAACTGTCTCCTGAACCCTTAAAGTGAGTAGTTAGTTCTTTCTATTCAGAACTTTTAAAATTCACCTTATTTTTATGAATATGCTTGAGGGAAGATAAAAGATGTATAATCCAGAGACAGAAAAGGGAGATGAGAATATCTTCTTACTCTGGGGCACAAGAATAAATTACATTTTTTTAAAAGTACATTGTGCACTATTGATATTATTGTATCTTCTATGAAAAAAAATATTCTTTTGGTTCATGACCTTTGCAGTAGTCACTGATCTACAAAAGTTTTGCTTCCAGGTACTATTGCTTTTATATTAGCCTCTGTTCAGTCCATTTTAGGCATATTTGTGTATGTGTGTTTTAACCTATGTTTATCCTCAATATTTCTACTAGCAGTAATAATCAAACTCTATACACATTGTGCATATGCAGCAGAATCAATTTTTAGGTGCTTTGGTTTCTGAATTAACCAAGTCAACATAGGCTGTTTGGCATTTTTACTTGACAGCCAAACTTATGTTATGGGTTAATATCCCTAATTTAGGTGTAGGGCTGAAGTCATAATTTTTAACTAAATTGAAGTATGAGAATAGTTTAGTATCCTTGAGATTTCTGTCCACTATGGCCAGGAAGAATCAAAGGTTCATTGTACAAGTTCGGTGAATTTGACTATAGATTCTTTGAGTCTAAAGAAGATATTTTAAATAGTTATGATTATGCAAGTTGTCCCATAAACTCAAATGTAGGCACAAATTTCTCCTTTCCCCAGTTAACTTATAAGTCAGCATTTAATTTTTATCTTGTAATTTGAATGAAATGTTACAATTAATGTCTGCTATTCATCTTACTAGAAAATTAATATTCTGGTAGTTTGTAAATTACTTTTTCCTTTTTTGTTTTGAGAAGTGTGAACTTCTTGATTCCACATAGTGTCATATGATGAAAACAATAGATGTCTTTAAAAAAAGTAGATCCAGTGAAAGTGCTAAAGAAAAGTTTGATGTTATAGCAGAATTAAAAAAATGTTCAATTAATGTATTAGATGTAATATATTTCTTCAATGTAACTTCTAAATGTAACAGCCATAAATGATAAAAGTCTCATGATCTGTCTGTTTGTATGGATATCAGAAAAACTATCAGAATCAATATTGTAAAAAAGTTCCATTGTAGTTTAATCACACTCATTTATTCAAATAATTTTTGCTGAGCATCTATAATGTACAAGATAGCATGAGGGCACTGAGCAAAAAGCAAAACCAGACAGGGTCCTTTCTTCATAGTGTATCAGGAGATAATAGCATATTAAAAATAGTTTTGGTGCTAAGTACACGGTATGCTAATTTTTTCAATGTTGTTGACCCCTATATAATATAGAGTAAATTTTCATTGATTTCATGTACGATTTCATACCACAACAACACTGGATTTACTGTACTTTATTATAGGTATATACCTGTAAATATTGTACTCAGAGATACTTTGTAATTGTCCAGCCTTTGGTCTGTTGTTATTTATGTGAATGTTTAATCATGTTAAATCAGGCCGGGCTCGGTGGCTCAGCCTGTAATCCCAGCACTTTGGGAGGCCAAGGCGAGTGGATTGCCTGAGCCCACGGATCTGAGACCCACCCAGGCAACTTGGTAAGATCTCGTCTCTACAATAAATCAAAAATTAGTTGGGCGTGTTAGTGCATGCCTGTAGTTCTAGCTACTTGGAAGGCTGAGGTGGAAGGATTGCCCGAGCCCAGCAGGTCAAGGCTGCGGTGGCTGGGAGTGTGCCACTACACTCAGTCTGGGCGACAGTGAGACTCCGACTCAAAAAAAAAAAAAGTTAAATCAGTAGTCTCTTTAGCGCTGTGTTTTAATTAGCAAAAAATTTAATGTGGGAAAAAAGTTCATGGTTGAAGATTCTATAAACAATTTCATGTGTACATTTAATGTGATATAATTTGAAAAGAGAGCATACAACTCAACCTGAGTTACAACTCAAGAACACAACTCAACCTGATATTACTCAGTCTGAGCACCTGTTCAGGTCTACTTATGATAGGGTTGTGATGAAAAGGAATTTACAAAGCACTACCCTAATTTAGATACAGTGCTGAGTGCTTATCTATGGACTGTCACCTTGAATGCTGACAACAGTGGTGGGAAGTTGGTGTCATGACCCTCATTTAACCATTGAAATTGAGGCTCAGAAAAACAAAGTAATTTGCCCTAAATCACTTCTGTAGGTTTCCTGGGAAGCAGACTTTGAGGTGATTAGTGTGTAGGATATTTATTAGGACGTTCTCTTGAAATTGTCACCTGTGAAAAGGGTTGAAGGAAGAAAGTAGAGTTGGACAGAGGGAAGAAGTTGAACCGGTTGTCCATCCCAGTGAAGGGGAAGGACTACCGAAGTAGTTCTGGGAGGTGCCTAGCTGTGTCCACAGCTGTCATGGGCTCAGCACTGTTTCATACCCCATATTGCCTTATACTACACCAAGAGGGGTGAAGGGGGACCCTTGTTTCTTGAAACGTGGAATTAGTAGCCATGAAAGAATAACCTAAAGAAATGCAGTTTCTTTTGAAAATAACCTTTGGACGTATTATTTTTCAAAAGTTTCCACTTCATTTGTTGTTCTTTAAAAGCAAAACAGAGAACATGACTGCTTACTTTATAGTTAAGATTTTTTTTTGAGGCTTTTTCTAGACCATGTTAACATATTTCACAGGGCTTTAAAGCAGACCATAGTGCCACTGTTCTTGGGCTCCCTAAAATCTCCAGAATAGTATGATTCAACATGTTCCAAGTTTGCTCCTTGCTCCAGTGTCATTCCAGGTGCAACCTGAGTTCCTGCTTACTGCACGTTCTTGTTTTTTTGCTTTCCTTCCCCCAACCCTTTCTTCCTGGAAGCCCTCTTCTCTCCCTGCCAAGTGGTACCCCTTCTCCTTTGGCATCCTTTCTCTCTGGCTGAATATTTTAAATAAGTCTTTTCAATGTACTACCCCAAAATTATCTAGAGCTGGAAAAACTCAATAAGAATTTTTCTCTTAAGCTTTTTTGCAATAATGATTGAGGATTGAGAAGATAATTAAGGTGATGTTGTCATCACTGAGTTAAAATAAGCAATATATATTGCTATAGAATTTTTCCCCAGTGCATGGTATACTTTATTATAGTTCTGTTTTGTTTTATTTTACTAAGGACAGTTTGTGTGGGTTATTTATTTTTACTAGTCTCATGAGTCATTGCCTCCTAATCATTGGCCTTCTATAGTTAAAATATATTAAAGCACACTGTTTGTTTTCTTGGCCTTAATCCACATGTAAGAAAAGTAGGAAGAATTTTTCTCTCATGTAAACATTATAAAAATATGTTAAAAATATAAAAATATGTGGGTAGGCCCTAGAAACTCAGCATGTTTTATAAATAAAAGGGACCTCTTTGGTAATGTTCTAATTTACACACACACACACACACACACACACACACACACACACACACACACACACACCCTGATGTGCATAAGGTCACCCAACTGTTTGATAATGTTCTAACTTACACACACACACACACACACACACACACACACACACACACACACACACACACTGATGTGCATAAGGTCACCCAACTGTTAGTAACAGAGCCAGGACCTGAGGATTATTAGCCTTTTAATTTTTTTAGTCCCAAGCACTTTCAGCAACCCAATACCACCCCCAAGAAAGAAAGGGAAGAAGAAAGGCACTTTTTAGGAAAGAGAAGCAATTTAATAAGTAATTGAACATGGACAGAGATGAGATATACCCAGCCTTTCTCATGGTACAGTGTTTTAGAATAAGGGATTCATGAATGAACTGGATTTTAAACTGATAAGAACAGATACTACACTTGATCTTAGCCAAAAGGCCGAGAAGCGATGAATGAACTGGATTTTTTTTTTTTTTTTTTTTTTGAGTTGGAGTCTCATTCTGTCGCCTAGACTGGAGTGCAGTGGCCGCTCCCGGCCACTGCAGCCTCTACCTGCTGGGCTCCGGCGATTCTCCCGCCTCAGCCTTCCAAGTAGCCGGAATTACAGGCATGCGTTACCATGCCCGGCTGATTTTTTTATTTATTGTAGAGATGAGGTCTCGCCGCCCAGGCGAGTCTTGAACCCGCGGTCTCAGGCAATCCATTCACCTCAGCCTCCCAAAGGCGCGGGATTATAGGCTGAGCCACCGAACCCAGTTTGAACTGGATTTTAAAAGTATAAAGAAAGGTTTTCACTCCAGACTCCTGAGGCGCTTGTTTTTGTAGCTGTGCTGTTAACCCTGCACCTTCCATGCTACTGCCAGAGTTCCCTCTCAGTGGGTAAGGCCAGAGAATCACTAGAAGGAAAAGATCTCAGAGACTGGGGATGAATACCCAAAGGTGCTTTTGGAGTATTCTAGGTGGAGTTTCCTTTCCTGGGAACATGGAGAACAGATAGTGGCCCTGAGTTAGCAAATGCCTGGGTTCTACTCTTCTAATGCTTGCCACTGTCTACCATGTATTACAGTTATTTGTACACATTGTACACCCTTTTGAGAGCAGGAGCCATCTCATGCTCCTCTCTGTTTTCCTCAAAAAGTCTAATTTAGTGCCTTTTGTCAATTTAGTGTAATTTAACGGATATATGTGCATGCATGGGTTTCTTGTTTCAAGCTTGCTTGGTGGTGTTGGATTTTTTTTTTTTGGTGGTGTTGGATTTTATAGGACTGACTTATCAAAGTGGATCCAAACGATTAGTCTAATCGCCTTAATTTACAACTGAGAAAATTCCTTTTCAGAGCAGTGATGTGATTTGTCCTGGCTCAACAGGTAGTTGAATAGGCAGGATCCTGCACTCAAATACAAGATGTGTACCTTTTTATCTTTAGTGGTTTTATGCCCTTGCCCACCCACTACTATTAATTGTTTAATAAACTCATTTAGATATAATATTACATCCTGGAATACCATGGAGGCTGACTTCCTCATGACTATTCCTTAGGGGAAACCAGTTTTACTTTGCTGCTCTAATAACAATTGCTTAATAATATTCTAAACATTATTAGAGCTGTTCTCAAGTAGATGCAGGTGGGAATTTATCTGTGATGAACACAATTTAATTTCAATATGCAATTAGGAGTGCTGTTGGTTTATTTGCATAGGAATAGCAACCCTGCCAGGTTTTACATTTATGATGGGCTCCTTGCCTGTCAGACAGAAGAATGCGGCAGAATCATTTTTCACTGTTGTTGGGAGACAGAAATGCAGTTGGCATTTAATTTAATTTAATTTTAGATTCAGGGGGCACACATGCATATTTGTTACATGGGCATATTGTATAGTGGTGGGGATTTGGTCTCAGGTGACCCATTTCCCAGATAGAGAACATTGTGCCCTGTAGGTAGTTTCTGAACCCTAACCTTCTGTTCCCCATCCCCTCTTATTGGTGTCCCCAGTGGCATTTTAAAAAGTGAGAGGGTGCTTGACCTGTGATTCAGAAAAGGTGTTCTTCCTCTGAACTTTATTCAATGTGCTTACATTTTTGTGTGTATGGCATTGTGCGGAATTTGTATCTAATGTGTGTGTTTCCTCCCCTCAGAGCACTATTGTTGGGCCTGGCCTGTAATCATAGCTTGAAGGGGGTTTCTCTGGATCTCAGCAACTGTGAGGTAAGAACAACTTTAGACTATGTACTGAAATAGATAATAGCCTCAAAGTTGCCTTATCTGTTTTTGTGGGAAAAGTGTAATACTGTGATTCCATGGGGTGTAAATGAAGCAGAAAAAAACGCATTATACAAGTTTTCGTATTTTATATTTTGCAAGTTTTATTCACAGACAGCCAACAGAACACCATTCAGAAATCTTTCAAGTGTGTTTGTACTGCTTTTTAAATTTTTTCATTCTCGATGCCTGTTGCCTAAATATTTTATAATGTTGCCATGAGATATAAAGCCATAAGCTAGCTTTACCATCATGAAAATGAAAACATATAGCATTTGCTGCCAGAGAAAAAAATGTATATAATCTAACTTGGATTTGTAGAGTATGAAAGAGAATGGGTATTTTGTCATTAATTTTACTTTTTAATATCTTGATTTAAAACAAGAATATTAAACTGCCTCTGGAAATTATAACCATTTCGAACACATAACCATCAAAGATCCCATAGAAAAGAATTAAAATTAAAAGCCTCTACATTTTAGAAGGTACCTAAACTTTTACTATTTATTTTTATTTTGAGTTGGAGTCTCACTCTGTCACCCAGACTGGAGTGCAGTGGCTGCTCCCGGCCACCGCAGCCTCAACCTGCTGGGCTCCGGCTATCCTTCTGCCTCAGCCTTCCAAGTAGCCGGAATTACATGCACGTGCTACCACGCATGGCTGATTTTTTGATTTATTGTAGAGATGAGGTCTTGCTGCCCAGGCGGGTCTCGAACCCGCGGGCTCAGGCAATCCATTCACCTCAGCCTCCCAAAGGTGCGGGATTACAGGCTGAGCCACCAAGCCCGGCTAAACTTTTACTATTTTGTAACTTAGTTTGTGTGGCGATTAGTAAGAAAATACTCAGGTGCAAACCCTACGGCCTGTTCAGAGCCTGACTTTACCCAACATATCAAGCTCCATCTGGTCTCAGGAATGGAGGTGGTAGTCTTCTCATTCCTATGCTTGGACATTTGCATAAACTGTTCTCTCTTCCTGGAATACTCCTACTGTGTCCCTCTTTGTCCCCAAGGCCTCTCCTTCTCTTTGAGTTGCTAGCTCAAGTCCAATCTCCTACTTACATGCACCAGACTCTAAGGCTATGGAAATCCTGGGTGAATTGGTTGAAATCAGTAAATCTCAATCCTGTGCCTGCAAAATGGGCATAATATTAGTACCTCTCCCAGTGGGTAATTATGAGGTTTAAAGGAGCTTTTCTTTGAAAAGTGCTTCTTAGGGTATCTGTACATATAAAAGTTGTTTACTTTTGCTGTTTTTCTGTCTGCCTGCTTGTCTGCCAGATTTTTTTCTCTCACTGCTTCTGCCCTTTGTGACCTCCGATCTTTTCTAATTGTCTAGTACTTAATGATAGTAGCATGCATTTGGACACTGAGCTACATAGTGCCTTGCACAGTTATTAAGCTGGCTCGTATATGCTTTCTTGGCTAGGTGGTAACTTCTGGAGGACCAGTATTTGTGTCATACTTTGTTTTGTGTTTTCTTTAGCTTCTCACAAAAGGCCAGGCACCAAGCCAACACCAAATATTGAATAAGATTAAGGCTTTGCCTCTTTGAAAATCCTAGAAACTGACAAGTCTGAAATAGTACTTTATAAATTATCAGTGTAAGATTTTTCATTAATCTCAAACTGAGGACTTACTTATCTTATTAGTTTGAAAAAAAAAAAAAAAAGCAACCCCCCCACCCCAAAACAGAGAAAAGCAACGACAATAACAACAACAAAAATCCCTAAAAAACTAACCTTGCATTGTGGAATTTTCATGTGCAAATCTTGTAAAGACAGATTATAAATAAAGTAGAAACCAACTATGGTAAGATGAATTATTTGTTTACCAGCATTTTAGGAAGGGGCTTGTTAATAATAATTTTAATTGTGGGATGAAGAGAGATAAGAAAGGTTATTCTATCAAAAAAAGCATGTTGGTAAAAACTTTACTGCTTAATCCAAGCTTCTAAATTAGAAATGACTTCTAATTTGGTTTACTATCCTGATTAGATATGATGACTTCTACCCATTTAAAGTCTTTCATTTAATTATATGATAATGCTAGAATATGCATAAGTGATTACCTGGTTACTATAGTTATAGATGAAGAAACTGCAGTCTCAAGAAACTGAAATAATCCAGCTCACTAAAGGCAGAGCCATTCGGAAAATGTGCTGTCCTGATTTTCTCTTGTTAATAATAATACCAACAGTGGTAATTATTAGATTATTAAGCATGATTGGGCATTTTATTCTCAAATAAATTGATAGGGCCATATGCCAATGAACACTTGAGTTATATTTGTATATATTTGTTACTTTTGTGATCTATTGGGAATAACTTTCATATAGTTATATTAGATAAACTGTATAAAATTAACATTTTTGTATGGCAAAAATGTTAGACTATTGGCAATTTCAAAAAGTTCCACCTAAATACTAGTAGATTTTTATTTTATAATTTATAAAATTAAGACAGTAATCCCGGTCAAGTGATTAATCTCTGATAGTGGGATTGACCATTATATTATGATGATAATTCCAAGTTCATTGTGGCCTTTCAGTTATGGATTATATAATAAATTTATTATTAATAGTACTGAGATGGGGAAGTCTTAAAAGTATCTTAGTATCATATTCTCCCACATCTTACAGCTTGAATCACAGTACAGTTGACCACATTTATAAAGTCATACATCATATTACTGTTCATGAAAACTGGTGAAACACAAAGTTGTTTTTCTAAACGATGTTATTGCATTACATTATGTTTCTTAGGCCTAGATGTCCAAATTTAACTAGGTTTTTCAGTTTGCTTCTCTTCATGATACAGTAAATTTTCCCCCAAAAGTGTTTGGATTTATAATATAATTCATGTTGGCATGCTTGCACTTTGATTGTCAACCATTAGTCTTTGAATCATCTGTGTTTGCTATTTTGCTATTTCAGAATTCTCTCAGAAAGAATCTTTCACTAACTTGGAAGTTTAAAATCATGCATATATATTTTTTTTCTTTGCTTGTAAGAAGCAAAATGGTGATTCAAAATGGCGAGTTGTTATTATACTTTTCTGGTTCTTCCTTCTTTCTTGGCAGGGTTTCTCTTTTGGCAGACTTCCTTTGACAAGCATTGAGACCCTGTCAGAATCTAGAAACATGTATTTTACCTTATTTGTGTTGAAACTGCTTGTGTTTTACCTTCTTTGTATAAAATTATTGTGTAGGTGATATCTGGGAAAGTAATGTAACCTCTGAGGTACTCAGCCAATGAGAAACCAAGGGAGGGACTTACATGTTAGGAAATAAATATGTTGGCTGTAACCACCTCCATGTGACTGCCCACCTAAGAGTTACCTGTTCTTGCAAGAATTAGATTAAAAGAACTGCTTCACTCCCCTGATCTCTGTGAGTCTCCATGTCGTGCTTTGACAATAAAACTGAGAAGGTTCAATTTCAGTTCCACCTCTCACAGAGCTCTTTCTCTATTTAGCCATAGCAGATACAAACCTTCTTCACTCTTAGCATACTAGTCAAAATTATGGACATATGCAGCACTTAACTTTCCCTGATGATCAGATAATTCTGATCCTAAAACCCAAAAGATGTTGAGGAATGAACTTTCTCTCTGACATTATAATCATCTTGGGAGGTCAGTTCTATAGGGATAGCTTACTTAGGATGAGAACTTGACAGATCTAGGATGAGTCACATGTCTGGAGCTTAGGGCTGGAGAGTATTGAGCTGTGCTGTCCTGCAGTTTTTGATGCCCGTACTGTAAGAGCTGAGCACCTCCTCTGGGTACCTTGATACTACAGCAGTATACTCAAGCCATGGACACAAGGAACAATTGTGAAATGCCTTAAAGTCTTAAGTTTCTAAACTGGTAGTTAACTTTAATATAAAACATCTGTTCTCTAGAATTTTTGATCTTCTTGGTAGGTGAAAAAATCAGTGATTGATTTTATAATCAGGTTTATATGAGGGTTGTGGAAGGTAAATGATGGTAGAAGATGGTGGTGGTGATTATTGGGAAGAGAGGGGAAAGTAGACTTAAAGTAGGAGTTAAAAATGTCTGAATAGGAAGTTTAGGCTAATCTAAGTGGATTATTTTTGTTTTTACCATATGCTGCTTCCCTTACTGTTCATTCTCACCTTTCCTAGTGAATTGGCTTGTAGTCCTTGGGGTATTTCTTTATTCCCCTGAAAGAGGCATTTCACACTCATTAATTTGAATGAAAGAGAAGATTTACACTTCATGCTGAGAGAGGAGAGAAGTAAGAAACCAGATAGGCAGACAGATTAGGGCGAGTTTCAGGTATCTGCTTTAAGCCCTGCAGACCAGAGTGAGAATGTGTATTTCCAGGTCTGTAGACTTCCCTTTTTCATCTGCTTCTTCTTGAATGGCCCTTTTCAACCCTCTCTGATTGGTGCATTTTCAATCCATACCATGGTACCTCCTTCTGATTGGTGCTACCCTTCAACCAGTCAACATGCACTTCCCCCGCAAAGTCCTATAAACTCCTGACTTAAGCCTCATAGTGGACTTTTGAGTCCCTTGTCACTGCTGAGAGTTGCTAAGCTTGCTTTTGATGTCCACACTCCTTGTCTTCTTGGGCTTGAGACAAGGAACTAGCTGCACTAGAAATACTAGATCCACACTACTTATTCGTCTTAGGCTTGAGACGAGAACCTGGAACTAGATGCACTAGAAGTGCTGGACCCCGTCAATTGGAAAGGGCTCCAATGCTTCTTGGGGACTCTGCTTGCTCACCCACCTAACCTATGGAACTGTAACATTCCTGGTGGTGGGGTTCGGCTCACCAGCCCTATGAACAAACTGTAAACAATTTTTTAGGACTTGGCTCACAGCCAGTCCAATTGAGATAGCACTAACACCCAGTGGGGCTCCTTGGGCCTCTGCTGCTATTGGCACCTCCGAGTTCTTGAGAATAATCTCTTCTCCCGATGCCACTGCATCCCCGGTCATTGCGTGAGTCTCAGGCTGGCAGTACAGATCCGTTGACAGCAGCTTGGGAACCCTGATCCCACTGAGCTAGAAAAAACTGCCTCAATGCTATTTAAAAAAAAAAAATTCCCTGCTGGCATTTATAATTTGTGACCTTATTTTCTTATGATGCATACATTGTTATTCACAAAATTAAATCCAAAATTTTGGTCTATATTCTTTTAGATCGACGATGACTAAGGTAAATATGTATTGAAATTAGCCTGCATTTACAGAAAACTTTTATACTTAAAGAAAAAAAAACTTCTGAACCAGATGTGGTGGCTCTTGTCTGTAGTCCCAGGATTTTGGAAGTCAGAGGCAGGAGGATCGCTTAAGGCCAGGAGTTTGAGACCAGACTAGGCAATATAGCAAGACTCTGTCTCTACTAAAAAGCCAAGTGTGGGGGTGTGTGCTGGTAGTGCTGGTAGTCCTAATTGCTTGCAAGACTGAGGTGGGAAGATCACTTGAGCCCAGGAGTTTGAGACTGGAGTGAGTTCTGGTCATCACACCAGCCTGGGTGACAGTGAGACCCTGACTCAAGAAAAAAAAAATTTGTACTCCTGAAGGCATTTCACATTGTTATCACTTCATTTTCTTTCCCTTTGTCTTTTATTACTGAAAAGAAGTCTTTTTTGCATAGGAAAATGATGGAAGTACTTATGGGAGGCAAAAGAGTGTCATAGCCAAAGGCAGAACTTTGGGATCAGAAAATGCCCTTTGAAACACAGTTACTTGGTTTATCAGGTGACTTAACTTCCTTTCAGTCTTTGTTTCTCATCTGTTAAATGGGGGTAGTAACAGTTTTTAGTGTTAGCGTTTGGCACAAGATTACCGCGCCAGACCCAGCATATGTGAGCCATTATCTGGGGAGGAAGAGGATTACTATGAAGTAGTTTCATTTTGAATGTCAGAATTCACAGTATAGGTCCACAGTGTCTTTCTAAAAATTTTTATTAGGCAGCTTTATAGATACTCCATCTTTACCGGAACATTTTTTGTAGTTGCCTTCAAAGCTGTTTTGCATATTTCAAGAAGTGTTAGTCTCCTGAACTTTTATTAGTTAGACTAATTCTTCTTGAAACCTGATTTTCTGACACAACAGTGTTACCCTCCTTGGCCAGATTTGTCTCTGAATGACTTGTGATTAATTCTCAGAGGGTAAGGACTTAGCATCAGTATATATGTTCAAAGAAATGTTGGTGTTCCATTGCCATCTGGGTTAGTTCTAAAAGAATTTTAAAACTTTTATGTGGTAGTATGTGATAATGATTCATGTGTATTCTCCCTACATACCCTACTATCTGAAAGGAGGCAATGGATTATGGTCTGTTTTTTTAAATCTTAAGATTTCATGTCGTACCTCAAGAGGAGAATTGGTAAATGCTGGAACTAAATTCTTCAAACTTAAGTTTCCTTCCAAGCGAGAGAGGAAACACTTCTGATAATGTCAGAGAAGATGCAAAGGCTATTTATAGTTGCAGATTGGATGTAGGAGTTAGTTCCTTTAGGCAGAAACTTGTATGCAGATGATTTCAAAATTCATTGCAATTGAGGATGAGTAGGAAAAAAGCACCAGAGATTGATATTTGTAGTAAGTAGTACATTGCAGCAGGTGAATGGAAGCTTTGAGGCAATTCTGCTGTTTGTCATTCAGCCAGTCATAAGGTGAACATCATTGTGTCCTTTGCCTGTCACTTTCCTATCAGGCCAGGTATGAAATTTGTAAAACTGTAAATGTTTCCTGTGATAGGATGCATATATGAAGTGAGAAAATATATTTAACTATTTGTGCCCTGAAAGTGGCTATTTATATACCTCTTTCTTAGGTGCTAGATTGTATTTGGTATCAAACCCTGCTAACAATTGGATATTTTGAACTAAATGTTGTCTAATCATTTTTTCTGTCCTTGGAGAAACCTATACCATTCGGTTATGTGTGAAAATTTCCTAGGATAAAAACTAATTTTTTAAAATTAAAACTGAAACCCCTATAAAAGAAATGCAGATAATTTGGGGGTCATTTTTAATTTAACTTTATATTTATGCCATATCTTTTTAAATGGCAGATGATCTTGAGGCGGCAAAGTGCATTATTAAAAGTTCTCTTGAGATTTTAGTTTTCCATGGTTTAGTTTTCATACTATTAAAAAAAAAATTCCCTACTGGTATCTATAACTTATGGATTTGCTTTCTTATAATACAAACATCATTATTATTTGGGAAATTTATTATTGGTATTCCCATTACAGGTACTTGAATATTAGACATAACTTTTCTCTTAGAATTATGAGTAACATCTGAATGTTCCATGTTCCTTAAGTGAGAGGACACTACACTCTTGAAAGAAATGTAATTTTATTTTTAACATTTCAAAAAGCGTTCAGTAATTCAGTCACATTTACTTCTCTCTTTGATCTTGCTTTCTTTTAAGTAATGTTAGTGTGTGCGATCCAAATAAGGGTAATTTAAAAACCAGTTTTACATGCACTCATACAGACACAGCCTCTAATTATGCAAATTTATTTAAAAGGATTTTCATTTACTGTAATGGAAAGGCTTTTACTGTGTTGGGAAAGCTTTAGCTTTTGGGGAATTTTAGGCACTTAATAACCTGTGACTTCAAGTGAATGTTCTTAGTTACTAAAGATCAGTTATTTTCTTATTTAAATTTTTGATTTCTGTTTCAGGACCAAATTTTAGTTGAGTGTATTTTTTTCTGACTCTGCTTTTTTTGTATTGTATATTGATCGAGACTTCGGCCTTTTCTCTATTCTTGTTCAATTTACTGCTGATAATGGTTTTTTTTTTTTTCCCCCTCCTTGGGCTTTCCTTAGCTTGGCCATTGTGTAAGTACTTTATGAATCAGTAAATTAGGATATATTGATATATTTGGTTTTTTATAAGCATTGGAAAGTATATGTTAGTTTTATCTGAATGTGCTACAAATATTCTTAGTAAAGAGTATTCATAAAATAAACAGACTCAAACACTTAAATGTTATCTGTGTTTTCCATCTTCATAAGTGGAATATTTTGACTGTACAGTGATAGAACATAGAGATTTTCTTGCAGAAATTTTATTTATCAGGAAAGAAATCACTATCAGCAAATTTGAAATTGTAAAGACTTATGAACTTATGTTTATCTTCTAAAAGCATACTTGTATTCATGCTCTGAAAATCAAATTATGGGTTTTTTTGAAATGTTTGCTTAAATGAGTTCTTACTTTAATTTTAACATAGTCTATGTACACATGTACTTCTTAAAGTATTAATAAGCTGTGACCTAGAGCAGTGTTTTTTTATCTTCAGTGAAGAATGGCATTTTTCTTTTTCTTTTTTTGTTTTGGTTTTAAATTTCCAATCTATCATAAACCAATACTTTTATAAAATATAATAAGAATGAAGCACTAGAAAGGTTTAGAAAGACATAAAATTTGCAAACCCTCAGTTTTTATTATTCTATGCATCTGTAACAGACCTAACATTTTTACTATTAAGATTTCTAAAATATTTATACTCAATTTCTGTACTTATTCATCTCAGACTAATAACAAACTGCAGACTGACATCAGTCTGTGGACCACACTTTGGGTGGCAGGGAGCTGGGGAAAATCTAAGGTGACATGATGAGAAAGGCTCGACGGAGCATTTAGGTAAGCTGGAAAGCTCTTGAGAACACAACCGAGTATAGTGAAATGGGCCTGGCGCTTACTCCTGTAGTGACCACAC
The DNA here is from genome assembly GCF_000164805.1 of Carlito syrichta. Classification (NCBI taxonomy): domain Eukaryota; kingdom Metazoa; phylum Chordata; class Mammalia; order Primates; family Tarsiidae; genus Carlito; species Carlito syrichta. The sequence continues at coordinate 383,720 of NW_007245741.1, forward strand.
ACACCTGGGTTAGAAACTCTTTAGCTGTGGAGTTGGTCTTGGTTTCCCTGAAGTATGAAGACCAGTCTCTTTGAGAGGTCTACCTCTGTGATGCTCACCTTAGAGCAATCTACTGTCACCTTAAAAAGTAGAACTGGCCAGGTGCAGTGTCACATGCCTGTAAATCTCAGATACTCAGGAGACTGATGTGGAAGGATTACTTAAACTCAGGAGATCAAGACCAGCCCGGGCAACATAGTAAGCCTCTGTCTCCAAAAAAAAAAGAGAGAGAAAAGAAAAGGAAAGAAGAAGCAGACAATTAATTGTAAACATGCCAGTCCCAATGATCTGTGCAGATCTCGACTTAACATACAAAAGACCAGAGAAGTTAGCAGGTTTTGGCTCAAGGCACCATAAAAATATTGCATTTGAAATAGGGAAATGAGAATTTTTAAAAATTCTTATATCAAAACTTAGACAAGTAGAAAATATCCCCATGTATTATAAGTTTGGTAACACAATTTATAAAAATTTGATTTTCCTGCATGAATAAAGGACCTGCCATGTTCCTTGGTTCACAGTAGGTTTCCAATAAATGATAGTTTCTTTTTTCTCATTAGATGGTAATCTTACTGAGCAAAAGGGCCACAACTTGGGAAACCTTGTATCTTTCACAGCACCTTACACAGAGTAGGAACTCAACAAATAAAAACAAACAAAAGATTTTGTGACCTCTGTAAAATATGCTTTGGTTTCATGGGAAAATATGAAAAGTACTGTAGTAGGGGTTTCAGGTTGTCTTTCTCTTTGGAATAAATTTGGAAATGAAGAAATAATTTACTCTTAGTTTTGCTGTAAATCATCAGAATATTTTCTATTAATTTACATTGTTTTTCTTGTGGCTTGAAGAATTTGTACAAATCATTTTGTAATCATTTCCAGTTATCTAGACCTCATACCTATTTCCTTAGAACCGGTAGGGATGGGTCCTCCCTGAAGTGTTTGACATTCAAAGTTTTTTTGTTTTTTTTTTTTGAGTTGGAGTCTCACTCTGTCGCCCAGACTGGAGTGCAGAGGCTGCTCCCGGCCACCGCAACCTCGACCTGCTGGGCTCTGGCGATCCTTCCGCCTCAGCCTTCCAAGTAGCCGAAATTACAGGCATGCGCTACCACGCCTGGCTGATTTTTTGATTTAATGTAGAGATGAGGTCTTGCTGCCCAGGTGGGTCTCGAACCCGTGGGCTCAGGCAATCCACTCACCTCAGCCTCCCAAAGGCACGGGATTACAGGCAGCCACCAAGCCCGGCGGACATTCAAAGTTAACGTCTCCTTTATTTGTTTTGCTGCTACTTGGGTGGTGAATTTATACCCTGAAATCAGTAATAATCAAATAAAACAGTAGCTTTCTCATGTATGAAAGGGATTTGTTGTATTTCCAAAAGTCAGAAATGAAGAAAGTTCTTCTGATTGACATGTACTGTTTTGCTGGTGCTGGGCCTGGATTGTCTCTATCTCTTTTCTCAACACCTTCAGTAGAGTGGAGAGTTTGCCTTATGTTTGGTTTGTGTTTTTCTAGTTGAGATCAGGAGGTGCTCAAGTATTAGAAGGCTGCATCGCTGAAATCCACAGCATCACCAGTTTAGACATCTCTGACAACGGTAAGTCAGAAGTCAGAAATGAAATGGAAATATTATTTGAAGCAAGTAATTAAAGAGAAAATAATCTTCTACCCTAATCTAGACAACACCTTAATAAAAATACTATTTCATTTCTTGACTGTAAGGCTTTTAAATTTAACAGTAGATGGCAGTAGTGGGAAACTGGGGTCGGGGGTTAGGCTGGGAGGGGACACTGCATCAATAAGAGTACCCGATCTCAAACCAGATGAAGTCCAAAATGAGGCCCAAACTTTACCTGTACAATGTCCATTTGTATATCTAACCCTGAAGTATACCCCACATCTTTAACAAAACATAGAGTTCATTTATAGAATAAATCTGTGCCAAAGTTTTACTAAGTCCCTGGCCAACTATGCAAGATCTATGCAGTAAACAACTCAATTATAAAAATATCATCAGTACATTGATAAAGGTCGGAGCATAACCTTTTGCATTCTTGAAGATAAAATTGCACTCTTGTTTATTTATTTAGAAGTTTATTTCATTAGCTTTGTTTCTGCTGATTTTAGTACCATATTAGTATGAACCTGTTAAATTTGCATAGACAACTTTAACTCCAGTTACCTCCCAGTGAACAGTTTGTTGGAATCTTTTTTTCATATAGTGATAGGGAGAGATGAAACTTTCTGCCATTATTCATTCCCAATTCTGCTGACTTTGTTTAGCCACTGATTGTATAAGAGATTTAGATAAGTGTTTGTGGAGAATGAGTTTATCTCTGTGAAATAATAGAACATGAAAAGAGAGCAGAGTGCCTTTGAAAAGACAAGATTAGCATCCCAGGGCCTTCAGGAGGGTAAAGGAAGTCATCCAACTGCACACCACATTTGCTTAATTGTGTTCCAGCTGAGAATTCATTTATACACATGTGTTTTGATTCTACTTACTCTGATTCTTTCCAGGTTTAGAGTCTGACCTATCTACCTTAATAGTGTGGCTCAGTAAAAACAGATCAATACAACACCTGGCGTTAGGCAAAAATTTTAATAATATGAAATCCAAGTAAGAGTTTTGAATTTTTTTATATGAAAATGATGAAAATAACCAGCCTCCTGAAAGCTTTTGATTTGATTCCACTGTCCACATCTTTAAAATCTCTTTAGAAATCTGACACCTGTATTGGACAACTTAGTACAGATGATTCAAGATGAAGAATCAGTGAGTATTATTTTAAACATGTTTGACTAAAATCTTTTGTTTGTTGCCATTTTTACTGATTATTTCTACTGGATTAATGCTAAAATGCTTTCAGATAATTTTATTAATGTGTATATTTTCTGTTTCTGTTTTTTTAGAAAAATGGAATCAATGTTTATGCTTTAGTAGAGTTGTTGAATATATTTAAAAATGTACTTATTCTTTATCCAATTCACTACCAATTAAAGGAAGATTTTAACTAATAGATTAAAAGAAGTATAAATTGACTCCTGAGCCTTTTTTTTTTTTTGGTGAGCCTGTCTTTTAATTAGCCTTGCTATTTCTTAACTTCAGCTAATAAATTAATCTGCAGGCATGAATTTTTACAGACTGGTTGACATTATGACCTTATATCCTGCTGAGAAATATCATATTGCTAATTTGAATTTCATCTAATAATTATGTAGAATTACAAGAGATTAAGGAAGTTTTCCTCAATCTTAAACTACTTCTTGAACTCTAGTAACCCTCCTTATATTTTTATCCCCTTTAGTTGCTCCTAACCAAGATTTAGTTCAGAGAAAAGAAGCTTAATTTCAAATAGTGTTCTGTTTTGCTGCCCTTTAAAAATGCGTTAGAAAACAGAAAAGGTATTTTATGGAGGACAAAGTCAGAAGCACTCTACCATGAATCTATTTAATTTAGAGCTAGCATGTCACACTTTGCATTTCACTGATGCTCTTTAAGAGTTTATCCCTTTCCTCTCAAAGTCAACAAACTCCTCAACCTTTACGGTTCCAAAAAACCTAAATCAATTTGTATTCCTACTATTCTTGTCTTGTTATAGCTACTTTTTAAAGGCATGTGAGTGATTGTTTAAGTTAATCACCTGAGGTATGCCACATTTTGAAAAAATAGTGTTTTCCTTTTTGAATTCACACAGAAAGTAGTAAATTTCATTACAACTGTAAGGTAGCTCTTCTGAGTAAGCTTAAAGGGTCAGGAAGAATGAACACTGAGACATTTTCTCACTTGCTCTTATACACATCTTTGAGAGTTCTGAGTTGGTGGGCAGGAGAAAACTCTGTTCTCTTCCCTCTGCATTGAGTGGATGTAAATTCCAACCTGTGGGCTAGAAAATGGAACTCATTACTATTTAATGAATTCAGCACTTCTCTTTGTCCTCATTTGCTAATGAACTCCACATTTTGTTAGTTTTATGCTGGGATATTAAAATTAGGAGTATAATTAAAATATAATTTATACTTTTCAGAGTTCATACTGTTTGTTTTGCATATTTAACTTATCTTTGCGTCACTCTGCTTTATTTGAGTTTCTTATTTCCAGTATTGGTCCAGTTTTAAAAGATTGGGGAAGACAATATTGCAGAATTATACTTAATATTCATTCTCAAATATTTGTTTCTTAGAACATATTCTAGGAAAATATATATTTTTATAAAAAATTGTGTAAATTTTATGTTTTCCTTATTAGACAAGGATTTTCAAACTGTCTACAGCTTTGGAAATCTCTTAAAGATAATCTTGATAGTTAAAACACATCTAAAATCATATTTGCAGATGACAAAGTTTGCTTTGTAAATGTGAATTCTGTCAAGTTGTAAGTTTAAATAATATGTTGCTAATAATGCTGTACAACGAAAAGCTTTTTATGTTCATGTCATTGAAAAGTAGGTGGCTTTTTAGAAAGCAATTACCTTTTTTCTAGTTCTAAATCAGTAATGTGTAAAACAATATAAAATAATTAGGAGTTGATTCTTGTGACTACAGAAATTTCATGAATAACCAGTATAATTGGACTCTTTTTTTTGTTTTACATTCAAGTATTTTACATATATAAAAGTAATGTCTTTGCTTTTACATTCTGACCTTGTGTTTGTAGAACTTGTTCTTTGACAGTTCATGGAATACCTTATTCACCCAGTATTGCACTTTATGTTCTATTGAAAAACCTAGATGCCTGTGGGTTCCGGTGTCACCTTCAGCTATAGACAGTGGTTTTCAGGCTGCTGCACCCAGAGTCGTGGGATGGTAACATTTAGGGGCCAGATGACAGGGAATCTTGTTCTGAAGTATTACATATAAACCTATGTTGTAACCATAGAACAGAATGTGTTTCTCCTGGGAGTGCCTGTAGCCAGGAGACAGATTAAACATGTTCAGCTATAAAAAAGAAATAGTAAGATTTCAAATAGTAATGTTACATGGAAGTGCAATAAATCAAGAAGGGATGACCTTATAAATATGCATGCAATTCAGGCTGTTCTGTTCGCATTAATGACTCTTCCTATTATTTTTAAGTGTTAACTGGGGTGTATTAGAATTTGAATTGTAGTCCTGGAATTGATGCTCGCTAACTTGGAGACTTGGCAGTTTTCTAGTATTAGGACGAAGTTCTAATATATCATTTTTTTTTAGTAGTTGCATAGAGGTTGTTGAAATAACGAGAGATGTGATTACAACATTTTATTAAAGCAATATTGCATTTGTATTTGTTTTAGACATCAAATTTTCTGAGTCTAAAGGATTTTTAGTTGTTTTTTTCCCCCATTTACCTGAATGTAGGATAAGAAAACTGAAGCAATCTCACTAAACTTACCTGAGTTTAAACATATGCAGGCCATTTGGTTGAGGTTTTACTTGCCTCAGCACTTACCAGACCAGTTAATTTTTATGAGTTTGACTCTAATTAACACAGTATTACCTTTTGATTTTACCATTAATGTATTAAGTTTGCAAACCTTGGTCAAACTGGATAAGGAAAATAGGGACTAGCCCAACACAATGACTCTCATCTTGTCTTCTACAGTGGTTTTCTAGTGCCCCTCTCACAGGTGTTGCTTTGCAAGTCAATGCTGAGTCGCTAAACTGATACAGATACACCCCATGCTGTATTTACCCCATGTTGTAGATTACCCAGGCACATCTTGAGAGCCCCTTCACCGGGGATTTGTTCATAGATAATCCCAGAATTTTCTTGCTTTTTTTTTTTTAAGAGTAGAAAACATAGTTTATCTTAAAAGTACATTAGAGAGAAAGAGGAGATTCACCTTCCCAAGGTAGGAGAGGGGACCAAAGCCAGGAAAGATGGCGAAGGCCATAGCTCAAAAAGCATGTGGCCATGCCAGAGTAGTAATGGTCCAGAATCTGCTTTCAACATCCACCTCCCTGTAATATTGGGACTGCTTATGCAATAAGCATATAGAATTGTTTGGTGTGGCTAGGATAATATAGATCACCTCAGCTAACCCAGAGGACACCCCTGTTTCCCAAGGAAGTCTGAATTCTGAATTTTAAAGCCACACTGGTTCAGCATGACTAACCTAGCATTCTTACCCACTTCATTGAATTATGGCTTAAGTGGAGGATTGCAAACCCAAATGCACACTGCACCAGGAAGGCAATGTAAGCAAGTACAATGAGCTAGGTATGGAACACCCTATTAAATTTTTTTTTTGGTCAGCTACTATGTAGGCCAAGCAGAGCTTACCTCCAGGCTGAATCATTTTCAGTCTCTGGCTTAACTGGACAATGAGTAGGCTGGTTTGGATTCACCATACAGCTTGCAGTAAAATAAAAAGATCACACAAATTTGACTTTTTAAAAAATTGCAGATATATCTTCTGATTGATACTTAAGATTAAGTTAAGGTATGCGATAAAAAGGATGTAGGATAAGCTAATAAGGGGAATGGGGTGTAGGATTAAGAACATGGAATCTGGGTTTGAATCCCATCCCAGTTGGAGTACTTTCTAACTATGTGAACTTGGTTGAGTCGCTTAACTTTTGTGTCTTTGTTTGGGAAATAAGGATAACAATAGTACCTAAGTATTGGCTTAGTAGGAAGATTAAGTGAATTAATACATGCAGAAAGCTTAAACAGTGGTTAAACATAATAATTGTTAAATAATCATCACTTATGCCACTTATTATTAGTCTTGGTTGTCTTTTATTTTGTATTTACACTCTACTAGTTTTTAAGGTGTCATTTCACCTTGTAAAAATAAAATGGGGCCGGACTTGGTGGCTCAGTTTGTAATCCCGCGCTTTGGGAGGCCGAGGTGAGTGGATTGCCTGAGCCCTCGGGTTCGAGACCTGCCTGGGCAACTTGGCGAGACCTCGTCTCTACAATAAATAAAAAACTAGCCAGGCGTGGTAGCGTGCACCTGTAGTTCCAGCTTCTTGGAAGGCTGAGGCGGAAGGATCGCCGGAGCCCAGCAGGTCGAGGCTGCAGTGGTCAGGAGCGTGCCACTGCACTCCAGTCTGGGCGATAGAGTGAGACTCCAACTCAAAAAAAAAGGGCAAAACGGGACAGTGTAATAATATGGAAATTGAGAAATGTTTGTGTTATGTTGTTATTTATCTCCTTTTTGACCTCCACTTAAACAAAGCTGGTATTTGTCACTCTATATATCTTTCCATGAATTCCCTTAGAAAAGAAGTGGCAGGTATTCAACATTAAAACACAAATTCTCCAAGTTTGACTCCAAAGGTCCATTTTCTGCCAGAACCTTCAAGTTCCATCTATCAGTGTCTTTTAGATAGCAGTTCCAAAGAAAGGCATTGTGTAATGGGTTCATCCCCTGTATTTCTCCATGAAATGGGTCGTGGTTGCCACTTTGATGAGATTGTTGAGTGCTGTCTGTTGTTTGCTCCGCAGCCTCTGCAGTCCTTGTCCCTGGCTGACTCAAAACTCAAGACCGAGGTTACCATCATCATTAATGCCCTGGGAAGCAACACCTCCCTGACCAAAGTGGACATTAGTGGGAATGGAATGGGGGACATGGGAGCAAAGATGCTGGCCAAAGCACTGCAGATCAACACTAAACTCAGGTAGGCAGATCCCGCCCTCGGCCCTGAGAAGTAGATATTCCTTATGAGGAAGACCTGGAGAAGATTCTGACAATACACACAGGAGAACTGCGTGCCCAAGGAGAACTTGGGCTTCCCATGAGCCCAGCTTGGAAGAAGAGGTGACAGTGTCAAATCTTTTGTCAGAACAGTGGGGAAGATGACCCCAACTTTAGACACAGCAATTCCTTCAAGCTGTTGTCTTATAGTTCTGTTGTGAAGTAAAAACTGACTGAGAACTGATGCAGTTTCCTGTTTCACATCATTGTTTACAGCTGACCAATGTGAGGGTAAAGGCTGTAAGAAGCAAGGAGCGTCTTAGAGGCAGCACTAAGTGAGCAGAGCTGGGCCTTGTGAAGTACTGACATGAAGGGCTTTCCCATACTTTGTTCTGAGCCCGAGGTCTTAACTCCTCTCCACACCTCTGCCAATACAAACACTTAAAACACAAAGGGCACAAGAAGTTCATTGGTTTAGGCGCAATTTAGCACATTCAAGTTAGCACGTTGGGTGCTAACTTTTTAGCAGTTTTCATCGTTAGTGTTTCCCAAGTGTGGTTTAAAGACTAGTAACATGGTCACCCCAGTGTCATCCATCATCAAAGAGATCGGGGTTACTAGCTAGTCCAGCAGTTTGGTGAATGAGGAGTTAATTCACATTGCTTCTCAAGAGTTCTTTTGTGATGTTTTCTACTCTCTGGCATAAGACAGAGTCTGGATGTTCTAAACTGATGCCAAAAACAAGAACAATTTATTTGAAGGTCAGTGTATGCGTAAAGAAGGTCATGAGATTAGGAAGGAAAAGCAATAAATGTTGTAAGTCTGGGATTATCCAGACCAAAAAAAAAAAAGCTATTTTATATGTCAGGGTGAACTGACAAATCCTAAATATCTCTGAAGTATATACATTCTGAAGGTAAAACAATTTCTTTTTCCCAAAATAGATAGTGTGTTTAAAAATAAACAACCTCCTATTTATAGTGACTGATGTTTTGCCAGCAGAGTAAAGACATTCCTAGGATTATTAATTATTCCAAGCCAGGGAAATGATGAAAACATAAGGAAATAGGACAGATTTTTCTTTAGTGTTTTAGAATGGAAAAAAATGCTGGACACAGTGGCACAAGCCTGTAATACCAGCACTTTGGGAGACAGAGGCGAGAGGATTGCTTGAGTCCAGGGGCCAGCCTGGGCAACTTGGTGAGGCCTTGTCTCTGTAATAAATAAAAAAATTTAGCTGGACATGGTGGAACGTGCCTGTAGTTTCAACTACTTGGAAGGCTGAGGTGGAAGGATTGCCTGAGCCCAGTTGGTTGGGGCTGCAGTGGCCTTGAGCCTGCCACTGTACTCCAGCCTGGGCTACAGAGTGAGACTCCAACTCAAAAAAAAAAGAAAAAGAAAAAGAAAAAAAATACCTTAGTAACTGAAATTTTATGTTGGGCATGGGACTCTAGCATCTTTTGTAAGTAGCTTCAGCCTCAGACATGAATATGAGAATACTATTGGGAGAATACGAGTAAAATAAGGCTTTAGAGTTTTCTGGCTGATAAAAGTTGGATAATATAATGGTAAGCAATATGTGCTATTGCTTTTTGTTTGTTTTTTTCTTTTAAAGCATTTTTTTTTTTTGAGAGTTTCTCTCTGTCACCCAGGCTGGAATGCAGTGTTTGACCATAGCTCTCTGCAACTTTGAACTCCTAGACTCAGGCAATCCTTTTACTTTGATCTCCTGAGTAGCTAGGACTACAGGGGTGTGACCACATGCCCGACACTATTGCTTTTATACAGTTTTTCCACAGAATTCGAGCAGCAAATGTGTTATACTATTGGGGCCAAGCGCCATAGCTCATACCTATAATCCCAAGGTAAGGCCAAGGTGAGAGGATCACATAAGGCCAGGAGACCAGTCAAGCCAGGAGGCTGCACAACCAGCCTGGGCAACATAATGAGATCCCTATCTCTACCACACACACACAAAAATAGCCAGGCATGGTAGCATGTACCTGTAGTCCCAGCTACTTGGGAGGTTGAGGTGGGAGGATTGCTTGAGCCCACAAGTTTGAGGCTACAGTGAGCTATAGTCATGCCATTGCTCTCCAGCCTGGGTGACAGTGAGACCCTGTCTCCTTTTACATATGCATTTGTGTGTGTGTGTGTGTGTGTGTGTGTGTGTGTGTGTGTGTGTGTGTGTGTGTGTTTGTGTATGATGTTGGGAAATGCTTAGTGTATCCTTGCTTTGTTCAAAACAAAGATGAACACTGTTCCTTGCTCACATAATGCTGCTATACTGAAATATTTGGACAGTATTGTCTATGAGAGCTTTATATTCAGTGGGAGAGTGATTTCCTCCATTCCTGTGTCTTATCATTTATATGATTTGGTTTCAAACAGGACAGTAATATGGGACAAGAACAACATCACTGCCCAAGGCTTTCAAGATATAGCTGTTGCTATGGAAAAGTAAGTTTTAATTCAGATTCTTTTCTAGAAAAATACAAAAGAACCGGTGGTTACCTGTGTTATCTGTGGGGTTATCTGTGGGGTTATAGGAACAACAATAGATTGGGGATCACAAGATATGGGTCTGAGTTTAGTCTACTGCTAACCGGACACGGGATCTTGGAAGACATTGACTTTCTTTTGATGGGAGTTTCTTCATGAATAAAATGAGGGCAGAGATGCCTCTTCTACCAAAGACACCACACTGTCCTGAAGTTTAAATGAGATCATGGGGAAGAGGCCACATGATGGTTGCCTTGTTTCCTTTTCCTTTTGTGGGTTTCACCATCTATTTCCACTGAGTGTTGTTGCTCTTCTGCCTGTTGTGACAATTTGGAATCTATTGGTGAGAAGAAAACTGGGGTCCAGAAAATGAAGGTGAAATTGATAAATGGTGAGCCCAAGGCTAACTTGTCTCATTACTATAAAGGGCTTTTTTTTTTATTGCTTTAGTAACTAAAGCCTGCTATCATTATTTATTGTCAAATTTCCTTTGTCAGTAAACTAAATGAGGAAATAGTAATACTAGACATGGTTGAAAATAAAGCTAGGAATCTGGTTCTTTCTGGGTTTTTTAGTCCTCATATTATATTATAAAGGCAGAAATGGTCAAAGTAGATGCATAACATTAAAAATGTGAAGCGACTGGACACTGTGGCTCATGTCTGTAATTCCAGCACTTTGGGAGACCGAGGTGAGAGGATTGCCTGAGCCCATGCAGTCCTCCTGAAACCAGCCTGGGCAACTTGGTGAGACCTCATCTCTACAATAAATCAAAAAATTAGCTGGGTGTGGTGGCACGTGCCTGTAGTTCCAGCTACTTGGAAGGTTGAGATGGAAGGATTGCCTGAGCCTAGTAGGTCGAGGCTGCAGTGGCCATGAGTGTGCCACTACACTCCAGCCTGGGCAATAGAGTGAGATGCCTACTGAAAAAAAAAAAAAGTGAAGCTGTAAAATGTGGTTGGGAAATAAGGGACAAACAACAAAGAAGCCGTTTCCCTGGGAAAGGGCAGGACGTGCTTATGATTTTGTGTTTTACCAGATTCCTTCTATGTATGAGGCCTCCTAGGAGGAGCTCATATGCCTGACACGGTAGAGGCAACCCTAGACTGAGAATAGAAGCTGTCCATTCAGTCTTCAGCTCTTCCACCAACAAGCCTATGACTGATCTAAGCTTTTTACCTCTCTGATTAATTCTTTTTTTTAATAAAGTGAGAGGATTGGAGTAAATGATCTATGAGTGCCTTCCAATTCTGGCTGCTGTGGCTCTTCTTTAGCCAGTAAGTCACAGTCCTGCCACTGCAGAATCACTCTTTTTTCTGTACTGACCCGATGCCATCACTAAAGAGAATGCCATCACTAAAGACTCATCCTGGGGTCTCCATGGCCACCTCTCCTAGAGCCTTCCATGACTACAGAACCACCTATGGTTACTCCTGTTACCACAAAGCCTCAAATGGGAACATTTATTTACATTTGGCTGCATTTGGGTGCTAGAGGCACAGTTGCTACCTGGATGTTGTAGACTGCCTGCCCAGACTGGTGTTTGGGAGAAGCACACCCAATACTCAACCTTTGCAGATTGATGATAGGGCTCCCTGGACCCCACTCTATAGTGTACGCTCTGCTCCAAGATGCCAGTGCTTCAAAATCACATTTGGTTTAAATAAATTATGCTGGTCTATAACATGATAAAAATTGGATAAGGGAAAGGAACAATTTCAAGGCTGTAAAAAAGTTGTATTATCTCTTAACTTCATTTAGCTGACTTCTCTTAAGGCAAACAAAAAAATTTTTACTAAAACAAGGCTAACATAAAAATTTAAATTATAGAGATTACTGCTTTCTCTGGTTATTTACATTAAGCCATCCTATAAGTTGGATTGGGTCAATATGTTTTGCATTAAATTATACTCATCTAGACTATTATTATTAAGATGATTGTTTTCTTTATTATTAATGCTTTATTTTAGGAATTAGTTGTTAATTTACTTTTCCAGTAGATGTCCCAGTTGCCAACAAGTGGCCTGAAGGTCATCCTTCCTGAGTGCTGTGTTGTAGAAATGGACAGATGGATTTGGGGATAGGGAAGAAAAGACATCTCTGATGCTAGAGCTTGCGACAGGGGAGCAGGTGTGAGTGGTCATCTGAGTACACAGCAGTTTGTATTAGGGTCAGGATCAAAGAATAGGGACCAGATTCAGAGTTCTGTGAGTTTTCCTCACACAAATGACTCACCTCTGCACTTTTGTGTCTGATCAGCCTGCCAATAGCAATGAGATAATATATAGACACAGCATTCCACGGTTGCTTTGTTTGGTTTCTAGAGCTTGGTGTACTTGGGCTGATCTTGAATGCCAGCCTAAAAGACCCACAGAGATCATGATGTTTAGTCAGGCATCCAACCCTTTCCCAGCAGCTTTTGTAGAAACAATCCTTTGCCTTGGTCTTGTTTATTTAAGGAACCCAGAGACTGAATAGACTATTTTGTGGATGCTAATGGCTTTGCTTTGCAAGCAAATGTTTTGTTTTTATTTTTTGCTTTTCTTCTCAACCAGTTTGGGTCTGGCTGTCACACATAATCACTGTGATGACCAGGTACATTCAGTTCTATTGTCTACTAAAACCCATGTAGCAAGTTGGTGCTGGGCCTTTTTCCTAGACTTTCTCTCAGTTCATCTTTCTGGTCCCAATATGAACATTCCGTCCTTGCTGAAATTCAAAACTGAAAACAAAACATTAAAACTGTATTCCTCAAAGTTGTGTCAGTTTTGTAAGGCCGTATGAACTAATGAGGTTGCCTGTGGTGATGCACATGTGGATATTAATGAAGGCAATTCTGCAATCTGGGGGCCTAAGATTTAGAATTTTCTAAACTACTCTTGGAACTCTTCTTTTGGATTTAAAAAAAGAGTGCAGAATTAAGGTAGTAGAAAATTATTTTAAAATGAGCTTATTTTTCTTTCCTTTTTGTAGGAACTACACATTGAGATTTATGCCAATTCCTATGTATGATGCTTCTCAAGCCCTCAAAACAAACCCTGAAAAAACAGAAGAGGCTCTGCAAAAGGTATTAATGAACCAGTAGCTTAATTGCAAGAAATTCACATTTGAAGTACATTAATAATAATTTTGAACATATGAACAATTATTTGTCATTTTATAAAAGTTTTTCCTATTACTTTGTGTTCTTATGATCACAACTGGCATAATGCATGACTGGGGGAGGAATGAAATAAGAAAGACCAAAAGTTGTCATGCAATTTAAGTTGAATAAAATAACATTCTTCCTATATCAACATGTCAGAGCTTAAGCATAGTTAGCTCCCCAGTGGTCCTTTGGAGAATGTGTGGAACTGAATGTCAGTTTGCATAACTTCCCTTCATCCTCAGTGGATAGAACCTCGCCTTTTTTAATCAAGAAATTGAGGGTATCACTGAGATCTCGCTTCACCATCTTCATCTATAAATGTATGTAAATCCACACCTTTTCCTTCTCCTTTTTGGCCAACTCAGAGGATGATGGATACCTCCCCCTTCAAAGCCCAGCCATATACTGGTGCACTTGACCCCATCATTTCTGCCCCAGCCAGAAACCTTCAAGTCATTCCCTTGCTCTCCCATATCTTCATTCTTCTCTTTCTATGACTACCTTTCTGTCCATTTTAGATGTGCTCAAATACTTCCCAGCCAAAGAAGCCTACTCCACCAATTCTGTCATGTTATTTAAGGAATCTTTGAACCTTTCCTCCCCCTTTTGGCTTCTCTCTTTAGTGATTTGATCCAAAAGACCAGTAGGATGTTTAAATAGTAGAAAGGAGAGCCTTATTGATGATACTAGTTTGCAGAGCAAACTGGAGGAGAGAGTCTCTGATGTGTGCTTAAGGTGGTCTCTTCAAAGAGGGGCAGGACAGGTTGGGTTTTATGCCTCACAGGGTCTGTATCATATAATATAGTCATATATTTTCAGCAGGTTTTGTGGAAAATTGTACATAATTATGAGGAGAGATGAGTGCAGTAACATACATCTCATGTTCACTTTGGGGTGAGGCTTTACCATTAAAATTAGGTAGAATTTGGCACTTTACAACAAAAAGAGAACTATAGGGCACAAATACAGTTTGTGTGCAGCCTCTATAAGCTGGCTGAAACTGGCCTAAGGTAGGCAGATTCTCTGTCCAATCAGAGCGTAGTGGTCTGAGCTGTAAATCAGAGTTAGGAGGGGTCTGATATTTCCTATTGTTAGGGAGTTTATAGTCCTGGGGATTTGAAAATTTGCCATGCCAGCTAGGCCCTGAACCCTCCATGTGATCCATAAGTAGCTTTGTTTCCTTAACTTTAGGGTCTATCTTGATTGTTAAAGGAGTCTCTCAGATCACAGTGGTGCCACCCTCCATCCAGTCTTCCAAGACTATGCTTCCTTTCCCATATCTCTCTTGGCTAATGTCATGAAGTCTTCTGATTCTACAGCATAGGTCTCTTCATTAGCTTTCCTCCCCTCCATTCCTATTATAAATACATTCCTTCAAGCATTGTCGTCTATTGCCATAACCATTGTCACACTTAATATCTTCTTGTTAATTTTTCATGTTGCAATAAAAAAAATAGCCATCATATTTTACAGTAAATCTGAACAAACTAAAGCCTTTAGTCCATCTCTCTAGTATCTTTCAGGATAAACATAGCCTGGTTTCTTTAACACAGCAGAAAATTCTATTCAGGGCCTACCTCTTATCCAACTCCTACTTCATTTTGTGCCAACTCTTACTTTATTATTATTTTTTTTGCCCTGTCTCAGAGAACTCATTAGAAATACAAATTCTTGAGCCTCAGAGACTGGGGTAGAACTTAATTTGTGTTTTCACAAAACTCTCCTGGTGGTTTTGTGGAAGATGGAGCATTCTAGATATCCTCATGCTTCTTCCACATGCATGCCTGTTGATATTGAAATCAAGTGTCAGCTCATCCAGGAAGACTTCTCAGAGTACCCTTTCTCCCCTAGGCTTGTGGTCTTCGCAGGATTTCCTATGCTGTCTGTCATTGGTCTTGTGACATTGTTTCATGTTATTTGCTGTCATGGTTTTCCTCCTAATGGACTATGAGCTCCTTGTAGGCAGAGCCTATATGTTTTCGTCTTTTTAAAAAAATTCCAAGCAGCTAGCACAGTGTTTAGGATGCATATTTCTTAGGCATTTATTGAATGAAAAGGATTAAGGTTGGGGCTGAGGGAAGGGAAAGCTGTGGCAGAGCAAAAGAAATCAGCCAAAATTTGGGTTCAGAAGATCTGACTTCAAACTAAACTCTTCCTGTAACCTTAAATAAGCTACTTGACTTTTCTGAACTTTATTCTCTTCAACTATATAAGTAGGATAAAGAATGTTGTACAATAACTATGTTTAACTGACACAACATATAGTTCTCACTGGGTCTGGCACTGTTTGAAATGCTTTAACATAAATTAATACATGTAATCTATTTTTTTTTTTTTTTTTTGAGTTGGACTCTCACTTTGTTGCCCAGACTGGAGTGCAGTGGCACACTCCCGGCCACTGCAGCCTTGACCTGCTGAGCTCCGGCGATCCTCTCGCCTCAGCCTTCCAAGTAGCCAGAACTACAGGCGTGCACTACCATGCCCGGCTAATTTTTGATTTACTGTAGAGATGAGGTCTTGTCAAATTGCCCGGGCAGGTCTCGAACCTGAGGGCTCAGGCAATTCATTCACCTTGGCCTCCCAAAGTGCTGGGATTACAGGCTCAGCCACCGAGCCCGGTCAATACATGTAATCTTTATAATAAGCCCATACAAGAGGTTCTGTTGTTATAGAAAAGGAAAATGAAGGGCAGAGAGACTAAGCAATTTACCTAAGGTGACTTTGAGACTCCAGTGAGGTGTAGTATATATGAAAAGCAGTTTGTGAAAAGCAATATACAAAATGTTACATGTTTTTGTACTTTCCAAAAGGATGCTAGTAAGCTTCAAGCAAAACACATTTTCTAGAGAAACTGAATCCCTGGTTTCAGATTTGATTTCTGAGTAACTTGAAAGTCATCATTCCGATCCTTACAACAAGAAAAAAAGCTGTATAAACAGAAAATCAATGACTTTTCTTAGATCTGTTAGAAAACTGAGGCCACAAGAAAAACTGTCACCCTGGAAACTGGACAGGTAAGTACAGAGAATCACAGACAGTTGTAGCCAAGATCAATTTACCAGGAGCAGAAGCTAGTAGAATAGTAACTCATAGGAACACTTAAACACTAATTGATGAATTGGTAAAGGCATAGCGTAGACTAGTTTAAGAGCTACATACTCCTTAGGGTCTAGTTTTAGGGAAGCCCCAACCCTCCCTCATAGGTTTTACTTCCAGGAATCCCAACAGGTTGTCATTGTAAAGATTGGCGAAAAACTTTCTTATGTTTCTGGAAGGGGGAGGGAGAAAAATAACTATTTTGAAATATACCCAGAGCATTCTGTTCTCCATAGCCTACCAACCAGATAAACTACCAGAACCTTATTTGAACTGGGGAAAGACAATTAGATAACCCATCTTCTTCTATCCTTTCTGTCTTACATAAGAAGGGTGGAGGGGAAGGCTAAGAAACATTTCTGAAGGCCACAGCTTAAAGATCCATGACTGCTAAAAAAAAAAAAAAAATCTAAATTTGATTATCAAACTATGGAATGCATTCTCTAACACCTTATAACCATATCAAGTAAAATTACAGAGGATTACAACTGAGCAAACCATAAGACTTAGACTCTAAGAAAGAATTTCTAGGGAAACCCCCAAACAACAGGGGAGACAAAAACAAGGACACTAGAGAAAACTGAAACCTCTCACACATATAACTACAGCAAATATTAAATACTGCCCAACTCCTAGCTAGATTAATACAACACCTTAACACTAAAAGCCAGATATATCACGTCTAGCTTTCAACAAAAAATTATAAGGCAGCTAAAAGGAAGGAAAAAACACAGTGTAAAAGAGACAAAGCAAGCATCAGAATCAGACTCATAAATACCACCAATTTTGGAATTATCAAACAGGGAATTTAAAATAACTATGATTGTCCGGGCTCGGTGACTCAGTCTGTATTCCCAGCACTTTGGGAGGCTGAGGCGAGTGGATTGCCTGAGCCCGCAGGTTAGAGACCAGCTTCGGCAACTTGGCGAGACCTCATCTCTATAATAAATCAAAATTTAGCTGAGTGTGGTAGCGCATGCCTGTAGTTCTAGCTACTTGGAAGGCTGAGGTGGAAGGATCGCCAGAGCCCAGCAGTGGGGCTGTGGTGACCGAGAGGCATGCCACTGCCCCCCAACCTGGGTGACAGAGTGAGACTCCAACTCAAAAAAAATAAAAAAATAAAAAACAAAATGACTATGATTAACATGTTGAGGGTTCTAATGGAAAAGGCAGATAGCACACAAGAACAGATGGTTAATATAAGCAAAGAGATGAAAACGCTAAAGAAAAAATTAAAAGGAAATGCTAGAGATCAAAACCCTGTCATAGAAGTGAACAGTGCCTTTGATAAGCTCATTGGTAAATTGGACACAGAAAGAATCATTGCATTAGAAGATTCTTCTGTAGAAACTCCCCAAACTGAATTGCAAAGAGAAAAAAGAAAGGAAGAAAGAAAGAAAAAAAGAATAGGATATCCCAGAACTGTGGGACAATCATAAAAGATATCATGAGAATACCAGGGAGAAGGGAACAGAAGAAATATCTGAAGTAATAATGGCTGAAAATTTTCTGAAATTAATGTCGAAGCACTAAGCCATAAATCCAGAAAGCTCAAAGAACACCAAGCAGAATAAATACCCAAAAATGTACACATAGACATATTATATTCAAACTGTGGAAAACCCAAGTCAAAGAGAAAATCTTTAAAGAATGCAGAGAATAAACACCTTACATATTGAGAAACCAGGATAAGAATTACATCAGACTTTTTTTGTCATAAAGTGTAACCAAGAAGAGAGAGTAGTGAAATACTTTAAGTGTTAATACCAAAAAGGCCATCAACCAGAATTCTAAACCCAGCAAAACTGTCCTTCAAACATGAAGGAGAAATAGACTTTCTGAAATAAAAACTTAGGACATGTTTTACCAGTAACAAGAAATGCTAAAACATTAAAAGAAGTTCTTCAAAGAGAAGGAAAACGATATAGGATAGAAATTTGTATCTGAATAAGGAGAGGAAGATCATCAGAAAGGGAATAAAATAAGATAAATCAATTTTTTTTGGGGGGTATGACTTGATAGAATAGATGAGTGGTTCCTCAGAGTAATAATAACCACAATATGCCGGGCTCAGTGGCTCAGCCTATAATCCCAGCGCTATGGGAGGTTGAGGTTAGTGGATTGCATTAGCCCGTGGGTTCAAGACCCGCCCGGGCAACTTGGTGAGACCTCATATCTGCAATAAATAAAAAATTAACCAGGCACGGTAGAGCGCGCCTGTAGTTCCGGCTACTTGGAAAGCTGAGGTGGAAGGATCCCCGGAGCCCAGCAGGTTGAGGCTGTGGTGGCCAGGAGCGTATCTCTGCACTCCAGTCTGGATGACGGAGTGAGACTCCAACTCAAAAAAAAATAATAATAATAATAACCACAATATATTAGGTGGTTGTAGTATGTGGGTAGGTGAAATGAAGGACAGCAATGTTGTAAGGGATGGGTGGGGGAAATTGGCAATATTTTGTTATAAAGTACGTGCACTATTTGTGAAACAATATAGTAGTCTTTGAAAGTGATCTTAGAGCATTTGTTTGTTTGTTTTTGAGTTGGAGTCTCACTCTGTCGCCCAGACTGGAGTGCAGTGGCATGCTCCCGGCCACCGCAGCCTCGACCTGCTGGGCTCCAGTGATCCTTCCGCCTCAGCCTTCCAAGTAGCCGGAACTACAGGCGTGCGCCACCACGCCCGGCTAATGTTTTTGATTTATTTTAGAGATGAGGTCTCACCAAGTTGCCCAGGCGAGTCTGGAACCCGTGGGCTCAGGCAATTCACTCACCTCGACCTCCCAAAGTGCGAGATTACAGGCTGAGCCACCAAGCCCAACCAGAGCATTTGTAAATGTGTATTGCAAACACTAGAAAAAGCAATAAAATTTTTTAAAAGAAGTATAAGAGAGAAGAAAAATATATTCATATAAAATGCTTGTTTAAGATGAGAGAAGGCATAAAAGAGAAGATGATAAAGGAAGAAACAAAGAATGAATATAATCAGTAGAAAACATTTACAAACATGGTAGATATGAGTTCTACTATATGAGGACACATTTAACAGTTCAGAAAATTGAAAACAGTTACAGAAAATAGAAACCAGGGACAAAGGAGGGTGCATTATGTTAACTGTAAAAATTGTGCTTTTTAAATAAAAAATTGGTGACTTTAAAACTCATGCTTATAAGTTTTTCTTATAATGTGCTCTTCTATATTCAAGTTTTCATATTAATAGATATCTGTCTTCTGGAAGGAATATGACTAATTACTTTTACTCTACAGAAGAAAATAATACTGTGATGAATACACTTAAAAAAAAGATTCCTTTGCTTAAATATAGATTTTTTTCCCTCCTTCTTGTGTTGCTACTATTTTCAGCAGTGAGACTAGAGATGTGTTACTAACTCCAGTTAACTCTCAGCTCACTCTCTGTTGTCCAGAGTGTCCAGTGAACATCATGATGATGGTTTTTTGGGTCCTCCCCTTTCCATTTGAGCTTAGCCGGACCCTCAGTCCTTAACCAGCAGGAGGTGGGTTTTCTGAAGTGGTGCATGTAGGGAAAGCTTACCCGTTTAATCTAAGATGTGAGTAATTTCACTGGTGAAATGTACATGACTGATATTAAAGTCACTCGAAAATTGTTATTCTTTCTTGCCCTGGAGCTGATTTTTAGAAACAAATTTTGAGTACTATTTTTCTAAAAAATTCCTTCCTGGCTTAAATCTTTAGAGCACAATGGGTACTTCTAAGGAAAGGTCTCGAAAGGCATGAGCCAGCCTGTGTGCACTGCCTGTGTGTGAGATGAACCTCCTGAATAAATCAACTACTCTCAGACCCAGACCATAGCCAGTGCTCTGTGAGGTCAAATGTAAAAGAACAAATTAAAAGCAAAAGGACTGGAAGCTGGGTGATGGTGTGTACCTGTCATGTTTCGGGCAAGAATCTTGCTAGCAAAAAATTTTACGTTGATGATCATGTCACCTTGAAAAGAGTACTTCTTGAGAAACAGCAAGAGAAAGTGAATGTAATATACTGTATTGTGTCAAGGTATTAATGCGTCATTTTGATGATGTTTCATTTCAGGGATCTTTTTATAATTTCTTCATTTATGCTTAATGGAATTGTACATTTTGTTCTGCTTTATAGTTTCCAGGGATGATGGTAGTTATAGCCTGTATTTTAATTGTTCCTAATTGGTACTAAGTAGTAGTCATTTTAGCATATGGAAAATTAAAATGAAAATATACTAATACTTAGAGCTTCACAGTTATTAGAAGTTCTTAACCAGGGAACTCTTGTGACAAATTAAAAGCCAAGTGGTTAACTGATGTTATTAAAAACAAAATAAGTTAAAAAAAAAAGATGGTACAATTTACCCACCTCAAATTATTGTTTAAAATATATTTTTATAGGAATACATCATTCCTAATAGTTAACCTTGCATTTTTTTGTTCAATGTCTTTCATTGCATATTGTTCTTAAATGCTTTATTTCAATAGTTATCATTTGTGGATTTGTATTTCTTATAGAAGATTTTCTATGCATAAAAATCAGATGGTTTGCTGGGTGTGGTGGCTCATACTGTAATTCCAGCACTTTGGGAAGCCGAAGTGTTTAAGACCAGCCTAGGCAAGAGGGGGAGACCTTGTCTCTACAAAAACTTAAAAATTAGCTGGGCGTGGTGGTATGTACCTGTAGTCTTAGTTACTTGGGAGGCTGAGGCAGAAGGCTGAGACTGCACCCAGGAGGTCAGTGCTGCAGTGAGCCATCATCGTATCACTGCATTCTAGCCTGGGCGACAGAGTAAAATTCTCAAAAAATAAAATAAAATAAAAATACAGATCAAGGTGCTTCAAGGTTTCTCTGTGGAAGTCAATTTTCTTATTTGCTATAAGTTTATTAAAATCAGTTCTGTTTTTAAAAAAATTATGAAAATTAGATGGAGTAACAAAATTAGTATATGTCTGTGAGTTTTGCCAGTCTGTATTCTTCACATTTTATAGCTATTTTCTTTCTCTGTTTCTCTCACCTTAAGAGAAGGAATTTTCTAAATGCTGGTAGATTCTATGACTCAAATAAAGATAAGCGGTTCAGAGAGTACCATCTACACTCCTTGGGGATATTTATTTAACTTCAGAACTGTGGGATAGTTAAAAATTTATGAGTGAGAAGCATTGAGATTGTGTGCAGAAAAGTGATGAAAAGTCACAAGATGGGGACTCTAACCCTGCAGACAATTAAATATTGGCTTATTTTTGTCGACTACTGAGCCATATAAAAATTACCCCAATTACCTGCAAGTTGAATTTCTAAGAACACCAGGAATAAATCATAATGAAAGCCATTTTCCCCATCCCATATGTTTTGTGGGTCAAGGATGTGTGTATTAGCGTTTTGGTTTTTAAGTTCAGCAACTGACTGTATTCCTTACAAATTTATCCTCTGCTGAATTGAAATATGTTCTTAAGGGATACTTGTGTTTAATTTCCAGATAGAAAATTATCTGCTAAGGAATCACGAGACTAGAAAATACCTTCAAGAGCAGGCCTACCGTCTACAGCAGGGTATCGTCACTAGCACCACCCAGCAGGTAAGCAAGCACCTGTGATTTTTCTCCTTCTACTCTTAGCTGACCCTTCTGAGAGCAAAGGACTTCTCTCACTTGAATCATTTCCAATGGGACAGTAAGAACTAATTTCTGAAAATGACAACAAATTTAAGTAGAATTTGAGGGAGGAATGTATGGGCTAATTCTAATGCTAAATAGGTACTTTTAATTGTTGGTGATTTTGTGCTTTGTATATAGCCAGTAAAATGAATTTAAAGTTTATGTTGAAATATTAGGAGCTTTTAATTATAATAGATAATACAATCTGACAGTGATCAAATTTGCTACTTTGGGGACATTCTGTTTCTTTCTCTCTACTCCTTTCGAATTCCATGAGTAGGATACAAATTCCCACATTCTTCTGAATAAAGTTTGTTGAATAGTAATTAACACATGCTGAAGAAAAACAGAGGCGTTTTCCTCTTTTTCCCTTATTTCTCTTCTTTCTACCCAACTGTAGAGAGGAAAAAATTAATTACACTCGTAATGAAAGTGTGAAGTATTTTCCTTCAAAAATTAACTAAAACTGAGGATCATATAGTATTTGAAGAAAATAATTAGTGTATAAAAGAAAGAGCAAGTTAAAGGAACTGAACTCAGATAATTTGGAGTACACCAGAGGGATTTAAAAAAATTATAATTAGTAATTAGTTTAGTGGAACTAGAGAGAATGCTCTGTCAATAAAATAAGAGTAGGCAGCTATGAACAAGAGTAGTCAGAGAACAAGAAACAGTGCTTAGCAACTGTAATACAGAATTAAATAAACGAATAGGACATATACTAAATTGCTCCTCTGGAAGAAAAAGTGGAGAAAATCTTTATAGCAAAAAAGACAAAGATGACAAATATGAGAGAAAAGTAAGTGAAATGGTAAAGATATAAAAAGACCAACCACCTTCTAATAGGAGCTCTGAAATAGAAGATGACAGATATTAGCAGAAAATCATTTCACATGAGTCTTGGGATTGATATAACCCACTGGAATTGATCAGAATGAATGGGCTAAAAGACCTATGCCTAGATATACCCTGGAGAAATCTCAGCACACTTAGGAGAAAGAAAACAAATCTTCATAAGTTCTAGAGAGAATGAATGGGCTATCTTACAAGGTAACTAGAATCAATTCTTAGCATCAACCCCAATTACTAGAAGCATATGAGGTAATGCCATTTTAGTTTAGAGAGGGATTTATTTTAAACCAAGAATTCTCTACCTAGCCATTGTTTCCATCAGATATGAGGACAGAGTAAACATATTTTCAGACTCAGAAATTTTACTCCTATATACCCTGTATGACAAAAGTTACGTGAGTACATTCTTGACAAGAAAGTATATTATATGAGGTACAAAATAGGAACTGGTAACAGAAATGACATTATAGAAGTTATAAAAGCTGAAAGAAAGTTTTTAAAGTTTGCTATTTTAGGACAATCTCCTTTGAGCTGCAGGGTTTAAGAGACACAGGATTGCATGTGTTTCTTTTGGGGCCCCATAATTATGATTTTGTAACTCCATTTTAGAGGGCTTAAATTTTGATATTGCCTTAGGCAAAAAGGGCATACTTAACTATGGCTATATGAAAGAATATAAATGTTGAAAAACTTGAAAACATAAAGGTAATGAAATTAACTAAGAAATTGAAGAGGGAAAACCTTGAATGGTAGTATAAGTATGTTAAATTTTTAGTTTTTATTTTGCAGAGTCAGCTACTATTTTCTATAATTTATAAATCAGAAATATAAAAATAAGTATAGTTAAATCTAAAATGGAAGGCACCCAGAAGAATTGAAGAAATAAAGCTTCAAAAGTGCTTATCTGAAGATTGAAAGGAACTGATAGGGAAATTTTTGTCATTTTAGACCATATTGTATGGTTTGCATTGTTTTCTTATCTTCTGCAGATATCATAAAAATTTTTGTTTTTGCTTTTTTAAAAAAAAAAAAAAAAAGAGTGAAAGAAAGATGTCCATAATAAAAATGTCGTATAATATTCTAATTAGGTAAAATATGGATGACAGCATAGATACACATAGAGATTTGTGAGAAGCTTTTCATTAAATGTTAATGATGGTCATCTCAGGCAGTGTGATTAGGTGCATTTTGTTCTCGTATACTTCCCAGTATGGTTTGAGTGTTTTCTAGTAAACACGTATTAAGTAAGTAAGAAGAAGTAAATCAACATGTGTTTTTAAAAAATAGTTGTGCTAGTGAATTAGCAGGATTTTTGAGAAAGAAACCATTATTTTGACCTTACCAGTGCCTTAAAAATCTAATTTCTTTTTCTGCAAGAAACTCATATTAACCTAATACTTTGTGACTTACTGTTACTTCCTGGTTTTAGTGTTTAACATCAGAAACAAGGAGAGTTACATTGGAAACTTTGTTTTGTGTTCCTTTGTGATCTACATAATGCAGGCTTCTTCTCGTAATATAATATCTTTCAAACTTTTTCCCTAATTCAGAGGGGATTTTGCCCATCCAAAAAAATTACTGCAGCAACTTTTAAAACTTATTCTTAAAAGTATGTTTCATCAATTGAGAGAAAATTGTACACAGGAGAGGTATGTGGATGTTTAATTCTGCATAGATGACATTATTCTGAATTATTTGAGTCATTAGGTATTTAGGAGGTATATTGCCACCTTTTCACTTAGAGAATTTCTTAGGACATTATGATTAATAGTTTTCAGACTTTAATAATTTTTAGTCACTTCAGGAGAGATTTACCTTGAAGTTTCCAGAAAGAATAGATCCTCTGTGATTAATGATTCTGCCATCTCCTTAGCCAGCCATCATTCTCAGGTAACACTGAAGGCAGTAAAATATTATATTGTTTTGTTTTGTTTTTTGAGTCAGAGTCTTACTCTGTCACCCAGGCTGGAGTGCAGTGTTGTGATCAGGGCTCACTGTGGCTTCCACCTCCTAGGCTCAGGTGATCCTTCTGCCTCTGTCTCTAGAGTAGCTAGAACTACAGGCATGTGCCACCATGCCTGACTAAAATTTTCTGAGTTTTTGTACAGACAAGGTCTTGCCAAGTTGTCCAGGCTGGTCTTGCAGGTGTGAGCTGCTATACCCGGGCCATAATATTTTTTTTTTAATTTTTTTTTCTGGGTTGGAGTCTCACTCTGTTGCCCAGGCTGGAGTGCAGTGGCATGCTCATGGCCACCATAGCCTTGACTTGCTGGTATCAGGGCGTCCTTCTACATCAGCCTTCCAAGTAGCTGGAACCATAGGTGCGTGTCACCACATTCGCCTAATTTTTTGATTTATTGTAGAGACGAGGTCTTGCCAAATTGTTCAGGTTGGTCTCGAACCCCTGGACTCAGGCAATCCTCTTGCCTTGGCCTCCCAAAATCCTGGGATTACAGGAGAAAGCCACCACACCCAGCCAAGAATGTTTTAATGAAACATTGAAGTCCCATAACTGTTCATGTATTTACTTTTGTTTGTTGATTTTGATTAGGAAAGATTTTTATAAGACTCAATATTCTACTACTTTTTACCCTATCTCTTCCATCTGATAAAGCCTCTTAATCAGGAGGCATCAAACCTTTTTGTAAAAAGCCATACGATAAATATTTTAGGATTTGGAGCCCATAGGGACTCTGTTACAACTACTCAACTCTGCTTTTGTGGAGTGAAAGCAGCCACAGACAATATATGAAAGACAGCATTGCTGTTATGAAAAAACTGTACTTACAGTTAAAAACAGGTCCAGAATTGCCTCTCGTTTCCCAGGTTCTTCTTTTTTTTCCTTCTTCTTTTTCTTTATTTTTAAAGATATGGGGTACAATTCAGGGTTAGGTATACAAATGTTCATTATGCAGGTACCCTTGTTGATGAGGTATGACCCTTCCTCCCCTGGCAGTTTCCCTCAACTGCCAATCCCACCCCTGCTCCCCTGGCAGTTTCCCACTACTGCCAGTCCATTTCTTACAGTTTTATGATAATTAATTGTTCAAGGTTCGCTTGTGAGTGAGAATATATGGTACTCTGTTCTTTGTTTCTGTGATAGATCACTGAGTATGATAGACTCCAAATCCATCCAAGTTGCTGCGAAGTCCATATGTTTGTCCTTCTTTATGGCTGAATAATATTCTATTGTGTATATGTACCACATTTAAAAAAATCCAGTCCACCTTTGATGGGCAGCATGGTTGGCTCCATGTTTTTGCTATTGTGAATAGAGCTGCAACACATATACGTGTGCAAGTATCTTTTTTGTAGAATGATTTGAGTTCCTCCGGGTATATTCCCAATAGGGTGATTGCTGGGTCATATGGAAGATCAATTTCTAGTTCTTTCAGAAATCACCACACTGCCTGTCAAGGAGGTTGCACTAGTTTGCATTCCCACCAGCAGTGTAGAAGGCTCTTCTCTTACATCTTCTCACCCTAAAAAAAAGTAGTGTTACTGCTTAGAGCTATTTGCTTAGCATATTCACTTTCCTCTCTTTCCTATGCAGATTATTGTGTTACAGGTCATACTTCTTTGCTACCCACTCACTTTGTAACCTTTGGAATATGGCCTCAGTTCCTATTTATCTATCTACTGAAATGACTCTCTCGATGGTTTCCTTGTCATCAAGTTCAGGGTCCTTTTCTCCTTCTTCATCTTTTGATTAAAGGAAAAATATAGATAGTAATGAATGTGGGTTCCCAATTCAGGTTATCACAGATTTAAATCCAGGCTCTGCTTGCTTCATTCCCTGAGGAGAGAGTGAGAGAGGTGGCTCAGCAGGAGAGACCTGATTAGAGGAACAATTACGGAGCCTGCCACAAGAGAGCGGGTTTTGTTTGTTTGTTTGTTTGTTTTTGGTTTTTAAATGTTCAATTATTTTTTTAATTGAAAAAATTGTTTTGACTGTTCATCTATTTTTAAAATATTTTTCCTTTGTGCATGAATGTGTATGTGAGGATTTGATCTGCATCCCCCCCAAACATTTTTTTTTTAATTTTTGTTTTCTTTTTCTGTTCCTTTCTTCTTTTATTTGTTGTTTCTGTTTATGTGTGTGTGTGAATGACTGAAAGTTCATCTTTTGATTTTGTTGTAGTTGTTGGTTTTTGTTCTTTTGGACCTTTTTGATATTCATTTTTTTTTATGGTTTAAAGGGTATGCCAATAGATGTGTGAGGGTTCGACCTGAATCCCTTTTTTTTATTTTCCTTCGGTCTTTCTGTTTTTCTTCTCTATTCACTTTGTGCTAGGCATGTGTGTATGTTTAGTTTTCTTGGGGGTCTTTTTGTTGCTGATAGTTTTGTTTTGCTTTGTTGTTATTCCAGTTTGTTTTGGAGTGTGTGTGTGTGTGTGTGTGTGTGTGTGTGTGTTCAATTGCTTTTGCATTGGTTTCTGCTTTGCATCATCATACAGAGTGGTAGTGGGGATTGGGTCTCAGGGGACACATACCACAATATGTGAACATTTTAATTTGCAAGTAGTATCTGATTCCTAGCACCCCATTCCCCACTTTATTTGAATTTCAAAAACTACAAGAGGCGCCAGACTTCCCATCCACCATCCTGTTTCAAAATAGAACAAATCCAGAGCCCAGATCAGGGAAGAATAGGAATCTGAGCAAATGTCAGAAGGGAAAGCCTCTCTCACTGACACTGAATAACAGAACTAAAGAGAAGAACAAGAGATCTGTCACAAATGAGGAAAAACCAAAGGAAGACCTCAGGAAATTTCAAGTGTACCAAAGACAAAACTCCTGAAAAATCAGACCCTGGTGCCCAAACAATGGAAGTCACCAAAGACTGTCCCCAGAGTATGACAGGGATTAGGGAATGGTTGGAAAGAGTGAATAGGACTTAAGAAAGACAAGGTGCAACCCTGAAAGAACTTGTAACAGAGATTTTGGTAATAAAAAATTTCATCCAGGAAATAAATAACAAGGTGACAAGCATGGGAGGCAGAATTAATCTAGCTGAAGAAAGAATCTCAGAACTTGAAGACCAGAACATGGAATTAACCTGATCTGTAAAAAACATAGAAAGAAGACTCAGAAAGAAAGAACAAAGTCTACAAGATGTGCGATTATATCAAGAGGCTGAACTTACTCCTGATTGGTATCCCAGAAGAAGAAAGGGAAATGGAGAACATCCTGGAGTAAGTATTCTAGGAAGTAATCCAAGAAAGCTTTCCCCATCTCACCAGAGATGTGACCAGCCAAGCACAAGAGATACAAAGAACCCCCAGAAGACATCAAATGAGAAGACCAACCCCTAGAAACCTAGTAATTTGCCTAAACAAAGTAGACACAAAAGAAAAAATCCTAAAGGCAGCAAGAGAGAAAGGTCAGACTACCTACTGGGGAAAACCAATCAGAAGTGCAGCAGACCTATCAGCAGAAACATTACAAGCAAGAAGGGACTGGAGCCCTATATTCAGAGTACTCAAAACTAAACAGTTTAGACCAAGAATTTCTTATCCAGTCAAGCTCAGCTTCATCAGTGATGGAGAATTAAAATCCTTCCCAGACATCTAATCTCTAAGAGACTATGCAACTTCCAGACCAGCTCTACAGGAGACACTTAAAAAGGTATTAAGCACAGAAAAAAGAAGAAAAAGATTGAACACACACTTCCCAAGAGAACAGCAGAGCACAGAATCACCAGAGAATACAACGCAACAAGAAACTTAAAAACACATACATTAGCCGGGTTTGGTGGCTCAGCCTGTAATTCCGCGCCTTTGGGAGGCTGAGGTGAGTGGATTGCCTGAGCCTGCGGGTTCAGGACCTGCCTGGGCAACTCGGCGAGACCACATCTCTACAATAAATAAAAAAATTAACTGGGCATTGTAGCGGGCACCTGTAGTTCCAGTTACTTGGAAGCCTGAGGCAGAAGTATCGCCGGAATCCAGCAGGTTGAGGCTACAGTGGCCGCAAGCGACCACTGCACTCCAGTCTAGGTGACAGAGTGAGACTCCAACTCAAAAAAACCCCCAAAAAACCAAAAATACCACACACATTAACCCCAAGGCCAAAAGAAAACAAAGGAAAAACTCATGACAGGGTTAAACAATCATATTTCAATAATCAGCCTGAATGTGAATGGACTAAATGAACCACTGAAAAGACACAGAATGGCGAACTGGATAAGAAACCATGACCCAATTATTTGCTGCATCCAGGAGACTCATCTCACTTCAAGGGATACACACAGACTCAAAGTTAAAGGTTGGAAAACGAGTTTCCAAGCAAATGGATCACAAAAGAAGGCAGGAGTTGCAATCTTAATATCAGACAAAGCAATCTTTAAGCTATCAAAATTTTAAAAAGATGCAAAAGGACACTACATATTGATAAAATGTTCAATTCATCAACAAGAAATATCCATCCTAACCATATATGAACTCAACACAGGAGCACTAGCATTTATAAAGCAACTACTAAGTAAACTAAAAAAAGATATTGCCTCTAACACTATTATCGCAGGGGACTTGAATACCCTACTGATAGCCCTAGATAGATCGAGGCAAAAATCAACAAGGAGCTCCAGAACCTAAACTTGACACTTGACCAAATGAACTTAATAGATACCTACAGAATATTCCACCCAACCACTGGATATTCATCCTACTCATCACCACATGGAACATACTCCAAGATTGATCACATCCTTGGCCATAAATCAAGCATAAACAAATTCCATAAGGTTGTAATCTTGCCATGCACATTCTCAGACCACAGTGGAATAAAAATAAATATCAACACCAACAACATTGCCCCAAAGCCCACAAAGACATGGACACTAAGTAGCCTGATGCTGAACAACTACTGAGTCAACACTGAAATCAAAGCAGATATTGA
This sequence comes from Carlito syrichta, assembly GCF_000164805.1. Lineage (NCBI taxonomy): Eukaryota > Metazoa > Chordata > Mammalia > Primates > Tarsiidae > Carlito > Carlito syrichta. The sequence continues at coordinate 413,529 of NW_007245741.1, forward strand.
ATGGTTTCTGGAAAAACATGAAAATGAATTAACATCTTATCAAAACCTGTGGGATGCCCTGAAAGCAGTTCTCAGAGGGGAATTTATATCTCTCCGAGCACACATCAAGAAAACAGAAAGATCAGAAGTTGAGAACCTAACAAATCACCTAAGGGAGCTGGAAAGAGAAGAGCACCAAAACCCCAACCTTAGCAGAAGAATCCAAATCACAAAAATAAGAGCCCAAATACAGGACATAGAAGATAAAAATATCATAGAAAACATCAACAAAACAAAAAGCTGGTTCTTTGAAAGAATTAACAAGATTGATGGGCCCCTAGCCAGTATGACCAAGAAAAAGAGAGAAAAAGCCCAAATAAACAGAATCAGAAATACAAAAGATCAAATCAGCTGACCCTGAGGAAATAAAACAGATTATCAGAGATTACTATGTACACCTATATGGAAACAAACTTGATAACCTAAATGAAATGGAGGACTTTCTGATATCACACAACCTCCCCAGGTTGAAACAAGAGACATTGAGACACTAAATAGACCAATAACAACCCAGGAGATCCACTTTGTCATACAAAAACTACCTACCAAATAAAAGCCCTGAACCGAATGGCTTTCCAGAAGAATTCTACAAAACGTACAAGGAGGAGCTGATACCAATCCTACTGAAGGTATTCTAGGCAATTGAGAAAGATGAAATTCTCCCCAAATCATTTTACAAAGCTAACATCACACTGATACCCCAAACGGGTAAAGATCCAACAAAAAAAGAGAACTACAGGCCAATATACCTTATGAACATAAATGCAAAAATCCTCAACAAGATTCTAGTAAATTGGATCCAAAAGTACATCTCAAAAATCATCCACCATGACCAAGTAGACTTCATCCCCAGGATGCAGGGCTTGTTCAACATTCGCAGGCCCATAAATGTAATTAAATACATCAACAGATGTAAAAACAAGAACCACATGAGTATATCATTGGGTTCAGAAAAATTTTTTGATAAAATACAGCATCCCTTCTTGATAAAAATCCTCAAACACCTAGGTATAGAAGGAACATACCTCAAAATATTAGGGGCCATCTATGATAAACCCACAGCTAACATACTGCTAAATGAACAGAAACTGGAAACATTTCCCCTGAAAACTGGAACAAGACAAGACTGCCTACTCTTACCCCTCTTGTTCAATGTTGTATTGGAAGTCCTAGCTCGGTCAATTAGGCAAGAGAAGGAAATCAGAGGTATCCAAATAGGAAAAGAGGAAGTCAAGTTATCCCTCTTTGCTGATGATATGATCCTATAACTTGAAAATCCAAGAGAACATGTCAAAAACCTGTTTGCGCTGGTAAACGACTTTGCCAGTGTCTCAGGGTACAAAATAAATATGCAAAAGACAGTTGCGTTCCTATATACCAACAACAAGCAGACAGAGACCAAAATTAAAAGCACAATCCCATTCACAATAGCCAAAAAAAAAAGAAAGAAAAAAAGAAAGAAATACCTCAGTGTCTTCCTAACCAGAGAAGTGAAAGACCTTTACAATGAGAATGACAAAATGTTACTCAAAGAAATACAAGAAGACACAAACAAATGGAGAAATATTTTATGCTCATGGGTAGGAAGAATGTCAACATTGTTAAAATGTCCATCCTACCAAAGGCAATCTACAGATTCAATGCAATACCCATTAAGTTACCGACATGATTCTTCTCAGACCTGGAAATGACAATACAGAAATTCATATGGAAACATAAAAGACCACAAATAGCCAAAACAACCCTTAGCAAACGAAACAAAGCAGGAGGTATCATACTTCCAGACTTCAAACTTTACTGTAAGGCTACAGTGTTCAAAACAGCCTGGTATTTGTACAAGAACAGGCCCAAAGACCAGTGGAACAGGACAGAGATTCTGGAAGCAAAGCCTCAATTCCTCAACCAACTCATCTTTGACAAAATCTCCAACAACCACCACTGGGGAGAGGAGACCCTATTCAGTAAATGGTGCTGGGACAACTGACTGACCACATGCAGAAGATTGAAACAGGACCCCTACCTATCTACCACCTAACCCCAGTAAGAATGGTCATCACTAATAAAACAAACAACAACACATGCTGGTGAGGATGTGGAGAAAAGGGAATGCTTCTACACTGCTGTTGGGATTGCAAACTAGTGCAACCTCTTTGGAAGACAGTGTGGCAATTTCTGAAAGAAGTAGAAATTGACCTTCCATATGACCCAGCATTTCCCCTATTGGGAATATACCCAGAGGAACTCAAATCATTCTACAAAAAAGATACCTGCACATGTATATGTGTTACAGCTCTATTCACAATAGCAAAAACATGAAACCAACCATGTTGCCCATTGAAGCTGGATTGGATAAAGAAAATGTGGTACATATACACAATGGAATATTATGCAGCCATAAAGAGGAACAAATATATGGTCTTTGCTGCAACTTGGATGGATTTGGAGTCGATCATACTCAATGATCTATCACAGAAACAAAGACCAGAGTACCATATGTTCTCACTCATAAGCTGACCGTGATCAATTATAATACTATAAGAAAGTGTTTGGCAGTAATGGGAAATTGTTGGAGGGACGTGGGATTGGCAGTTGAGGGAAACTGCTAGGGGAGGGAGGGGCATAACTCACCAACAAGGGTACCTGCATAATCAATGTTTGTATACCTAACCCTGAATTGTAGCCCACATCTCTATAATAATAATAATAATAATAATAATATTATTAATAATAAACTCAGGCTCTGCTATTCCCTAACTGTGTGAATTTATGTTAAGCCATTTGCTAACCTCTTTAAGCTTCAGTTTTTTCATCTGTATAATGGGAATGGTGTTAATATACTGTGAGGATTCAGTGAAATAATGCTTGAAAAGTATTTGGCTCCTCATCAAAACCTTATTATCATGATTATTACTGACCTTTCCATCTTTCTTAAAACTCAGTTCTCAGTTCATTTGGCAGTGTGACATGCTGAATAGCTTTCTGCTGATCTTGTGTTTTATCTGCCTCCTTTCTGTACAACTTTTTCTCTTTTCAGCTCCCAAGTGCAACATTTTTTCAAGGCTTTGCACTTAGTGTTCTTTCCCTTTGCTATCTAATCTACTTCTCTCATTTGTGGATGACATCTAGATCTGTCCCTTCAGTTTCTGTTTCTTTTCAGAGAGCTCTGTCTTTTCAATTAAATTTTTAGCATATTTACCGCTATGGCCTTCTGAGATATCAGAGTCATTAAGACCAAACTCATCCTTTTAAACTCCCCATTTTGCCATTTTTCTCAGTGACATCATCATTCACTGAGGTAGACCCCTTAGAGTCATCTCGTACTCTTTATTTGCTTTCCTCATCCAGTGCCTATTATGCCTTGTTCTTTGAGAACTCTTTTGCATCCATGTTTTTCTTTCAAATTCTACTATTAGTCCTCTTACTATGGTTTTTTATTGTTTTGTTTTGTTTTTTTTTTTTTTTACTAACTTCTTCCTATTTCCTTTTTTTTTTTTAACAACAATAAATTTTTCCATCTTGGATGTCTCCTCTGCTTCCCATAGCCCATATCTTTTGTATCAGAGAAGCTGAGCCACTGCAGGTGTTATTAACCCAGGGATTTCTAGACCCTCACAACTGTGGGAGGAACTGGGAAAGTAGTGCTTTGTGCCTTAGACACTCATTCAACCTTTTAGCCTGTGCTGGAGTCCATACCGTCTTATCTTCACTTAACATTCCAATTTGATCTCCCAGTATATGATACTTCCGTTTCTAACCAGGAAGTAGGAATCACACATGTCTGGGTGTGCTACTGCTTGAGTTCATTCTTTTGCTTAAAATTTCCTTGTCTTTTCTCATTATGTAGAAATCTTTTAGGACCCAGCTAAAATGTTATCTTCAACCTCGGCTAGGTGTGATTCCTCCTTTGGCTGAAATTTTTCAGATGTTTCTGTCATTCATTTATCAATGATAAATGATAAAGTATTTATCAATGATGAATGCTTATAAGCATCTGTGATATGGCAGGCACCATTGTAGAAAATAAGAATTCAGCAGTGAAGAAAATAAAATGTTCATGTCTTTATGGATATTATATTATGCAGCACTTTATATCTTGTGCTACCGTTAATTGTGAATATTTCTTTTCACTTCTGGTTTTGATGTTGCTTAATGACAAGGGGTATATTTTATTTAGGACTGTATCTCCTCTGTGCCAGGTGTCCAGTATATCTCTCTTGAATTAACTGAAGAAATAGGCAGGAAAAAGATAAAAATTTCTATGAATAGGCTGTTTGCTGGAACTAAGAACAGTTGTGACAACTGTTGGTCACAACTTTTGTTGCGCGCTACCAAAGATAATATTTATTACTGATAGTTTTAAGTCCTACACTTGGGTTTAATAGCTTGATATATTTGAAAAAGTCTAAGTAGGTTTAAAATAAATGTGCAAAATGTGCAAAATGTGCAGTCACATTTCTTTACATCAACAATAAACAAACAGAAATCCAAATAAAAAGCACAGTCCCATTCACAATAACCACACACAAAGAAATGAAATACCTTGACATCTTCCTAACCAGAGATGTGAAAGACCTTTACAATAAAAACTACAAAACACTGCTCAAGGAAATCAAAGATGATACAAACAAATGGAAAAATATTCCATGCTCATGGATTGGAAGAATCAGCATTGTTAAGATGTCTATCCTACCCATAGCAATCCACAGATTTAATGCAATACCTATTAAATTACCAGCAGCATTCTTCTCAGACCTGGAAAGGACAATACAGGAATTTATATGGAAACATAAATGACCATGATCAGCCAAAACAATCCTCAGAAAAGAAAGAAAAAAGCGTGAGGCATCATGCTCCCAGACTTTAAGCTTTATTATAAAGCGACAATAATCAAAACAGCCTGGTATTGGTACAAGAACAAGCATATAGACCAATGGAACAGGATAGAGATTCCAGAAGCAATTCTGGAATTCCTTAACCAACTCATCTTCAACAAAGCCTCCACCACCAACTACTGGGGAGAGGGGAACCTGTTCAATAAATGGTGTTGGGAAAACTGGTTGTCCACTTGTAGAAGATTGGAACAAGATTAACCTATCACCATATACAAAAATCAACTCTAAACGGATCTAAGACCTAAACGTAAAACCCCAAACTATAAGAACCTTAGAAAATGTAGGAGACACCTTTGTGGAAATTTTAACAGGCAACCAATTCCTGATCAAAACCCCGTGTCCATGCCATAGAAGATAAGTTAGACAAGTGGAACCTCATCAAACTGACAAGCTTCTGCACAGCCAAAGAAACCATCAAGAAATCAGGGAGACAGCCCACAGAACTGGGAAAAATACTACCAACTGTATATCTGACAAAAGCCTAACATCTAGGATCTACAAGGAACTCAAATGTGCTGTAAAGAAAAAAACAGCTCCATTACAAAGTGGGCAAAAGATATATATAGACACTTCTCAAAAGAAGACATATGAGCAGCCAGCAAATATACGAAAAATGCTCAACCTCACTAGTCATCAAAGAAATGCAAATTAAAACCACTCTGAGATACTACATAACTCCAGTCAGAATGGCCATCATCAATAACTCAAAAAACAACAGATGCTGGAGAGGATGCAGGGAAAGGAGAATACATCTACACTGTTGGTTGAGAGTGTAAACTAATACAACTTCTGTGGAAAACAGTTTGGCGATTCCTAAAAGATCTTAAAATCGACCTTCCATATGACCCCTACTGGGAATATACCTGGAGGATCTCAAATCACTCTATGAAAAAGATTCTTTCACCTATATGTTTATTGCAGCATTGTTCAAAACAGCAAAAACTTTGAACTAACCATACTGCCCATTGAAAAAGGACTGGATAAAAAATGTAATACATATACATGATGGAATATTACACAGCCATAAAGAAGGACAAAATTATGAACTTCACAGCAACTTGGATGGACTTAGAGTCTATAATACTGAGCGATTTACCACAGAAACAAAGAACTAAAGTATCACATGTTCTCACTCATAGGTGGACCTTGAACAATTATCATAATACTGTAAGGAAAGGATTGCCAGTAGAGGGAAATCTACCTATTTATAAGTTACTTATTTGAATTGAAGAACTAAATTTTTATATTTCTTTTGGATGTTATTTTTTAAAAGTTCCATTTAAAGACTATTTTTGTTGAGCTAATTTCATCCCTCTCTCCTTGGTGAATGCTTAATGGCACACATTTAAGGAGTCTCTTTGGTATCTCATGCTTAAAGATGATCAGCTTTAATCTACTCCACATGCCTCTCAAATTAGCCTTTTCTGGCTCCAGATATATATCAGTTCTTTTCCTTGTGTGTGGTTGGTCTCTTGAAATTAAGTATTCATTTTTGGTGAGATATAAATTATTGGTGATCATTTTTGCTTCAGGAAGCACAGATCAATTCAATAGTTAGAAGAGTTAGAATTTACCTCAATCAAGACTTTTAAAAACATGGTTAACTCTATGCAGTGCATTGTGTAAATTCAGAAAGGTAAGATGTGATTCCTTCCTACAAGCTTAGATTTTAATCAGAGAGAAAATATGATATAAGAAGTGTAATTTGTATAACTCCTTTTTCCTATGGCACTCAAAATAGTTCACATACTTAGCCTCAATATCTTTTGCAGCAACAGGGGCTGTACTTAACATACATCAATACTGATATTACTGACCCTTTGTCAACAGAATAGGTGCTCTGAGTGATGTTATTTTACTGACTTGTCTTCATAATACACTAGAAAAGAAGATGGAGTAGACATTATGAACCTGATTTTACAAAGGAGGAAGACAAGAGAGATAGCAGTGCTGTAGCAAGGAGACATGTAATCAGACCTTAAGTCTTCTGAGTAGTGTAGTAAAGTTTCTATCATTTTGAAATTTATGTGGGAAGAAGGGCAGACTTTGTCTTCCTATAGTTGTGATATCAAATAATTCAAAATAGATAGTGAAGTCGGAATTTCACCAAAATATTGTTAGTTTGTCTCTTCTGCCAAATGAATTATCAGATAGAATGGAATTCTTGACATCTAAAGTCTTGAAGAATTAATAATTTTTTTAAGAACATGAAAGAGACTACCTACAGCTTTGATAAAAATATTGGAGAAACTTTTTAGGCCACACAGTGGTTAACTTCGCCCACCCCCAGACTTCTTGGCTTTCTCAATGCTTTTCGGTATAAGCACAAATATAGAAGAGCATAATCTTATCCTTCTATAATATTTTTTTCTACCATGGTGATCTACTATTTCCCTTTGTGTTTTATATTTATATCCATGAAACAATTGAAAATGATTCAGGTGTGATTAATCCAGGGAAGAGAGGGTCTTACTGGAATCGAAACTAGATATTATTAACTTTATATTTGCCCAAGTTAGTATAATAAACCTCAACTTGATTTTGTTTTTTTGGCGGCTCTTAATTTATATAGAACAGTTTTTTCAAAGGATGTTTTCGTTTCTATAATATTGAGGCCAACTGACTATGTGCATGATATTGTAGTCATTGTAACAGTCTCAACTTTGCATATTTTATTTCTCTGTTTCCTCAGTACCTAACTTAGTGTCTGATGCATAAAGGACACTCGTGAAAAGTTAATCAAGGAGAGTTACTATATAGCAAAATGAGAAGCTATATGATCCTTAATCACCAAGAAGTGTTTCCTTTTGTTCTACAGACTGCATTTCCTAAGGCAGGAAAGGAAACTAAAATGCCTTAAATGTTTTTCTGGAGTTAATGTTGCCAAAGGCTTCTTGCATGAGTAGCTAAAGCAAATTAATAATTGGCTATAAGCTGCATTCTCAAAGATTTCAGTTAGAAGAAGTTTCCATCCTCATGCATTCTGTGTTTCCTGAAGTTTTTTCATCATCCTTCATTCTCCGTTTCCTTCCATCTCAATATTGGTTGAACTGACTTGGATGCTCACTTTTTTCTTGGGGCAGATGATTGACAGAATATGTGTGAAAGTACAAGATCATCTCAACTCCTTACGAAATTGTGGGGGAGATGCTATCCAGGAAGATTTAAAATCAGCTGAACGGCTCATGCGTGATGCTAAGAATTCTAAAACGGTGAGTTTCCCTTAAGGAGCAATAAAAAGATTTTGTAAAATTCAGTTTTGAAAACCAATTCTGGGTTACTAACAAGAGGGAAATTGAACTGAATTAGTATTTGCCTCCTTTCTGTACCTGTGCTGATTACCAGTAATCACAGTGCAGAGTAAACAGCAGAGGGCCAGTGTGATTTACAGAGGGTGTGATTGGGCCCTGCATAACTGAGAGGAAGTTGTAGTTGAAATGAGTAATAACTCATTGAAAATTATTCTACTTTTAAGCTAAAAACATGAAACTCTTCTCTGTCACCATTAAAAGGAAGCTTCTCTCACATTAAACTTTGGTTCTCAAAGTGTGATTCAATAGAAAAAGAACTTAACTGTGGGTCAGAAAGACTAGGATCTGGTTTTGTTTTTGCTATTAGACTCACACCATCATTGCATGTCATGAGTATGAAGAACCTTGTAGATTAGCCAGATTCCCTTGTGGTGCAATGCAAAATATATATTTGGTCTTTGTTCCTAGTTCCTGGAACAGAGCTCCTAAAACCCTTGTAATTTCCTGAGTGAAAGGGGTGATAGGAGCATCTTTTTAATATTTTGTCTTTGTCCCTGTTTCCTGATGCAGAGCTTCTAAAACTTCTGTAATTTCCTGAGTGACAGAGATGATAGGAACATCTTTTGTCATTGATAACAAGCCCCTTTCACCACACCAGGGTTTGTCCTAATGAGATGACTCTTTGTGTACCTCTAGATAGCTTCAGGATAGTGGAGGTTGCCAGAGGAAACAGCCATGTGATTAGAGAGTTGAATCTTTCCTTCCCATCCCTGGACTTCCTGGGAGGGGAGAATAGTTGAAGATGAGTTCAGTCACCAGTGGCCAGTGATTTAATCTGTCATGTCTGTGTAATGGAGCCACCATAAGATCTCTAAACAGTGGGTTGAAAGAGCTTGATGAACTTACCAAGGTCCTGGAAGAGTGATGTACCTGGAGAGGGCATGGAAGCTCCTAACCCTCCCCACACCCATACTTTGCCCTATGCATCTCTTTTGTTTGGCTATTCCTGAGTTATATCCTTTATAATAAACTATTAATAGTAAGTAAAATGCTTTTCTAAGTTCTTGAGTGGTTCTAGCAAATTATGGAACCTGAGGAGGGGGTTGTGGGAACCCCATAAATTTATAACCAGTTGGTCAGAAGTACTAGTGGCAACCTGGGACTGGCATCTGAAGTAGGGGTAACCTTGTGGGACTGAACCTTTCACTTGTGGGCTCTGATGTTAACTCCAGGTAGATAGTGATACAACTGAATGAATTGTAGGACACCCAATTGGTGTATTCAAAGAATTGAAGACTTGCCTGGTGTGGCAAACCTGTACACTTTTGGTGGCAGAAATGTGAGTAAAAGCATCTCAGCTCTCATACTCCAGATGAAAATATTAACACATGATAGGGTAATGTATTGTTCCTATGATTTCAGAACTGCTTAAAAGATAGAAGAGGTCACATGGAGTTCTTCTAATTCCTAGTCTAGTGTTTCTTAGGATTGCGTTGACTCAGTTAATAGAAATGAATGCCCAAGGTCTGGACCTCAATTATTAACCTGTGCTAAGGGCCTTTGATTGAGTATAGATTATTCCTAATAATATTTTTTCACCCTTTTCATGAATTCTGCAATGACTTTGGTGCTTATTGAAATATTTATTCAGTTATAAGAGGTTACTTTTATTTTTCTGACAGTTGTTACCAAATTTATACCATGTTGGTGGTACATCTTGGGCTGGAGCCAGTGGCTTGTTGTCCAGTCCAATTCAGGAAACCCTGGAATCAATGGCTGGAGAAGTTACAAGAGTAGTAGATGAACAACTAAAGGTTTGTGAGTTTTGCTATCTGGGAATTGAAATTGTTATGATTTGATTATTTGTAACAGCACTTCATACCATCACTAACTGTGTTTTGTAGACTTGTGTGCGCACATCCAGCACAGGTGCACATGTGGTAAAAGTTGAATCCTTTGTCTTTTCCAGCTACATTTATAAGTTCTTACATAATGAATTCAAGTAAAAATCAATTTAATTTTCAATGGTAAACCCGTAAAAGTACTTAATATATATGATGAGTTGCCACTGATAAAGGAATGATTATTTTTACTCAGAGGAAAGAAAAAGAAGTATGCTTTTGGGAAAAAAAAGTCTTCTTATATTACATTTGATTTAGAGAATGGGAAAGGTTATAGGAACTATGTTTATAGTATTGGATGATAGAAACTATGTTTACAGTATTAGATGCTGCCTATATGGGGAGTCTGCTACTAGATAATTAAATAACATTCCTTGTAAGTAACTGTTTGAAAGACTAGAACATTTAGAATGCAATTAGAAGGTAGCTGGGGTAGCAGAGAACTGCCTATATGTCCACTGACTGAAAAAAAGTTAGAAAAGAAGTCTGAAATTTTAGGGAGGTAATATAACCTAAGACCAACTTTTTCCTGAGGTAACTTCAAAACACAGCTACCCCAGATAAACTTCACATTCAGAAAGTCTTCATCATTTCCAATCTGCCTCACAATGATGTTTTTAAAAACTATGTCTAGATTTCTGTAATTATTCGATCTGTTTTCTTCTGAGAACACAATGACTGCAGCTCACAGGGATTTGATGTGCAATCCAGTAATAACTTTGTAGCTTGTTAATTATTCACTTTGAAAATTAAGTTGATGAGGGAGAAAAATGTGGATTTTTTTTTTTTTAGAACTGTAAGCTCCAGTCTTCCTGTACATATAATAGAGAGAGACTATGTGTTTCATTTTTTAAACTGTTTATTTTAATTCCTTCTAAGCAGATGGGTAATAAAAGGATAGTTGGTAGTTGGTTGGGACAGAGTTCTGCCAGACCATTTGTTACCTAATAGTATTTGTTTTATCCTTCATGAAGAATAAAATCAGCTTTGTTGCTTATTTCTGACTGTAAAAAGAGGAAACTCTTTATCAAATGTTTAAATGATAACATGGGGGAAAAAAGAAAGTAAAAATCACCCCAAATCCCAGATACAGCATCATTGCTAAATTTTAGTGAATTTCCAGACATTCTGTGGCTACACTCACAATTTTACATATAAGTGATTATATTATACACACTGAATAATAGTAGACTTTGTATAGTTGGTATGTCATATAATCTCAGTTGATGAATAATCATTGTTTCTAATGGCTGTGTGGTATCCCATTGTATGGATGTATTAGCTATAATTTATTTTCTAATTTCTGATTAATTCTGTTAGAGTAAACTTCTGTAGTGATCCACTGCTAGGCCAAATAGTACATAGGCATTATACTTTGATATGTATTCACAAAATGCTCTTCACTGGTGTGAGCAATTGCTCATTTCACCACATCCTCAGCAATACTAAGTTTATTAGCCTTTTAATCTTTTTCAGTGTCCTGGGAAAACAATCTCATTATGTCTTTTCAATGTCTTCAGTAACCCAGTGGGATACATGAAGTCATTTTATTATCCATTTGTGTTTCTTCCTTTGTAAATTATCTATTTGTATTCATTGCCTAATTTTGTAACTAAAATATTAGTAAGAACTTAATATTAAGAATTGGCTGGCATGTAAATCAACGTGAAACATTGCAACAGGACCTTCCCTATCAAACAGCTTCAAACTGTCAATTGGTATTTCAACATGACTACTTGTCTCTTAAACCTTTGATGTCCATTTCCTTCTCATTGCATAGAATGGCTGAAATGGACTCTTGACAGTTTTTCTTAGGAGTGAGTAGAAGACAGGTATTTGAAGTAAAAGGGATTTGAACTTTTAAAAGCCTAAAATAATATAAATATTTTAGAACCCAAAATATTTTTCTGTAAATAGGCATTCCCTAAATTTTCTTGACATTGATTTCTCTGATCCCTTGTTAAATGTCACCATGTTCTCCAATCATCACTGCTTCCTTATTTGTCAGTCATATAACATGCTTTTCTCTCATTATCACTATCTCTGAGGTCCTAAGCCTCCAAATGGCTCCTCCCCCCCCCCCTCCCCCCCGTTCCCTAGTTTTTTGTTTCTGTTATTCTCAATCCTTCAGAGTTTAAAGTTTCTTTCCCTTTGGGGACGTCTGACATTAATCAGAGTTAATCTTTTACCAAAACCTTCTCTTTTCTATTTCCTTCCATTTTACCTGACAAGTGAACATTCTTTTATTATTAAAAAAAAAAAATCAGCCAGGTGCAGTGGCTCATGCCTATTATCCCAGTACTTTGGGAGGCCATGGTGAGAGAATTGCTTGAGCCTGGGAATTTGAGACCAGCCTAGGCAAAATAGCTAGACCTCTTCTCTACAAAAAATTATCTGGACATAGTGGTGCGTGACTGTGGCCTCAGCTACTTGGAAGGCTAAAGCAGAAGGATCTCCTGAGCCAAGAAGATTGGGGCTGCTGAGTCATGATCATGCCGCTGCACTCCATCCTGGGCACCAGAGTGAGACTATGACTCAAAATTAAAAAAAAAAAACAAAAAAATTCATTTGTCTAATTATATAACCTTCCAATGCATTGATTTTCTTAAAATTATATAAGAAAAAATATTTTTAATCTGTATTCAGTTTTTTATTAAACTATTGCACTTATTATTTATTTTACTACTAGTATCAAATTTTTCTGGTTTAAAAGAGTCCTTTTTTCCCCACATTCTCTAAAATTAATATTATACTAGCAAAAGCTAAAGCAGATAGATTATTTTGCTTAAGAAATTGTTATTTTGTAAAATATAATAAAAGTTTTTATTATAGGAAATGGAGTGTTGGGGGCAGTGAGGAAAACTAGCAGGCCTAGATTTGTGTTCCAGGATTGCTACTACCTAACTATGTCCTCTAAGCAAGTTGCCTAACATTTTGACCAAGTTTCCTTATGCAAAATTGTCTTGGCCTCATGATACTCAGAGGGATCCATTCCAGCTTTAATACTCAGTTGTCCTATGCCTTTGATAGACATTTTGAATATTGGAGGAGATTAAACTCAAGTAGCTCTTTGAGCCATCTCTCCAAGGTATTATTTCAAAAAGCAAAAGATATAGCCAGATAAGCCAGCCTTCTTAGCAAACTTCCTGGAGCAGTAAGTTTGGGGAAATTCCTTCTCTGAAAGAGATGTTTTCTCTGGACTGGCCTCTTTTAGGTGTTTTAAAATGACAGCTCTCTTCCTGTTTTCCCTCTTTTGATCCTAGCATTTGTTCCTGGAGTAATAGTAGATGAGTAAGTGGATTTGAATGTTTTAACATAAGGAAACTTTCATTTTTTCCCTTTTTGACTTAAATTTTAGGTTGTTTGCTTTGCCTGGGAAATTCCTGATTTTGCTCAGGGCTTAAGTGCTAAAATACTTCCCTGGTAAATTTCAAATTTACTTAGGATAATATAAGACCTGAGGGGGCTAGGTGGCATTTTGTCAACTATTAACTCAGTTTGGCCCGAAATGTTCTCAGAGGTTTTATTTTTTTCTTTCCTCTTACACTTTATATTTTCCAAAGCAAAAGAGAGGAAAATTTCAGGGCACTTTAGTATGGAAGTTGTATTTGCTTATAATGAATTACAGTAAGTTATTGGCTCACTGCAAGAATATATGAGTATAGCTGCCGTGTTAAGGATATTAATCCAATTTATTTTATAAATATTATACATGTTTCCTAAGTACCATTTGCTATTTTTACAGTTAAGAAATAGATTCTTACAACTGTCATCAGGAAGATATATACAAAATGAAATCTGATGATCATGTTTCAAATACATGGCTTGTTCACTGCAAGTTGTCTAAAGTTAGTAAAACACAAGAGACTAACAAAATGGAGAATATGTAAGAAAAGTTAAGAAACATGTATAGAGTGAGAAAGTTTACTATAAGCCTAATTTAGATTTCTAGAAGGGAAAAAAGAGAGAGAACAGAGGAAGGCAATAACTGAAGAGATGGTGGCTGAGAATTTCAGAGACTGATGAAAGACCAGAACCTTCTGATTCTGGAAGCCCAGTTTAACCTAAGCAGATTATATTAAAGAATGGTCATAATGAAAAGTGAAAACCACTGAAGAAAAAGAGAAGATCTTAAAAGGAGACCAGGGTGGAGGACTGAGGATTTTTTTTTATTATTTCAAAAAGACCAATTTAAGACTGACAGCTCACTTTTCAACAGTTAATAGAGGCCAAGAGACAATGAAATGCCTTTAAACTTCTTAGAACATAAACTTTCAACCTAGAATTACCTAGAAATACCTAATAGACTTATTTTTTAAGAATGAAGATGAAATAAAGATGTATTTATCAGGACAAAAACTGACATAGTTTAGTGTCATGACAACACTAAAAAAAAAAAATCTAAAGGATATAGTTTGAGACAAAAGAAAAATTGTCAAAGAAGAAGTATCTGACCTGCAATAAAGAATAATGAGCAGGAAAGATGCCAAGTATGGGTAAAGAGAACTGTGACTATATAAAGCAATGACATTAATGTCTAATGTGCTATAAACCTTTAAAAAGCAAATAAAATGCTACGGTAAGCATATAAGTTAGTAGGGAGTGAGTTAAAGCAGTTCAGGGTCCTAGTTTTATTCTAGAGAGAGTTAAGAGCTCAACATTAGAACTGCATTGTCCAGTGTATCACCCATTAATCACATGTTGTCATTTTAATTCAAACCAAGGGAAATTAAGTAGAGTTGAAAATTCGGTTTCTCAGTTGCACTAGGCACATTTTAAGTGTAGCCAGAGACTCTAAATATATGGAAGAAAGGGAGAAGCAAATGTTGTGAATTAAATATTAGCAATTTTTAAATTTTAGGAGAAGGGTTATGGAAGTTTATTGTCCTATTTTTTCAACTTTTTGTAGATCTGAAATTTGTTGAAATGGGAAAGAAATATTTTCTTTAAAATCAGGAATAAGCATAGATGTTTATTATTACCATTCTTATTCAGCTTTGTAATGAATGTCTTAGCCAGTCAATATGACAAGCAAAATTAATGAATAGAATTAAAAAGGAAGAAAAATTATCATAATTTGCAGATTTTATGATGGCCTACATAGAAAACCCAAAAGAAACCAGGCTCAGTGGCTCAGCCTGTAATCCCAGCGTTTTGGGAGGCTGAGGTGAGTGGATTGTCTGAGCCCGCGGGTTCGAGACCCGCCTGGGCAACTTGGTGAGATCTCATCTCTACAATAAATAAAAAATTAGCCAGGCATGGTAGCACATGCCTGTAGTTCCAGCTTCTTGGAAGGCTGAGGCAGAAGGATCGCCGGAGCCCAGCAGGTCGAGGCTGCGGTGGCTGGGAGCGGCCACTGCACTCCAGTCTGGGTGACAGAGTGAGACTCCAACTCAAAAAAAAAAAAAAAAGAAAGAAAACCCCAAAGAATCTGCAGGTAAATAATTGATTGGTATGATGAAGCTTCTGGAGATAGAGCAATATGCAGAAATCTGTTGCATTTCTACATGTCAGCAACAGTTGGTTAGAAAATGTTGCTAAAAATAATCACCATTTAAAATAGCAACAGAAAAACCCAAAGTACCTAGGAAGTAAGTTAAACAAAGATGCATAACACCTCAATAGTGTTGATTTAAGGACTTCAAAGAAAATGTAAAACAAATTAAAATATGCTTATGGGTAGGAAAAGTGGCATCACCAAAAAGTATATATTATCAAATACAGCTTGGAGTGGGAAGAGAGCAGGACGAGAAAGAGAGTCTTCCCAAAGAGAAATATTGAGCTGAGTATAGAGGAATACAGATGACTTGCTCTGGCTACAGAGGAAACTAAGCAAAGCGAACAGCGTGTAAAGCGTGGTAACAGCCTAGATCATGTGGGCAACTGCAACTGTAGTTGGGTTATGAATAGTTATAAAGGAAATACAGAGATAGATGGCAAGAAATGAGGCTGGGAAGTTCAGCATCTTCAGGGGTTTTGATTCTGTATAAAGAATAACAGTGTTGGTATATTTACACTTTTGGGGAAGTATAC
Source organism: Carlito syrichta (assembly GCF_000164805.1). Classification (NCBI taxonomy): domain Eukaryota; kingdom Metazoa; phylum Chordata; class Mammalia; order Primates; family Tarsiidae; genus Carlito; species Carlito syrichta. Next base: position 429,645 of record NW_007245741.1, read on the forward strand.
AGGAATAAATTTAACATGTTTTGGAGACAGATGTGGTGGAAGGGATTGAGGTAGATAGCTTCTAGGGAGAATCACAAATTTCTGACCTAATTTGGTGCCATTCTTCACAATAAAAAACTTAGCAAGAATTGTTGATTTTGCTGTTGTAGTTGTTATTGTCTGGGTGGGGGATGGGAGGACAACACATGGTGCAGTTGACCTTTCCATGATAGAATATCCAAGTGAAAATGCTCACTAGGCTGTAGTGCTCAGGTATAATATCATATGTCTTATATAGGTGACTGTAGATAAACATCTGGTTGAGACTCACTGGAATATAGGTAGTAATTTGAAGCCATGAGAAGGATGAATGTTGAAGAACAGGTCTGGTGAGCAGAGAGCCATGGGACATGGAAGGAGATGCTGTGTTTCTTTCTTCCCCCAGTCCTGCCAACCATAAAGTTCACCCTAATAGCCCTAGATACTGTTGACTCAAGGGAATGGGGAAAGAAACTTACAGATAATGAAACAGAGAGGAAAGGGATATTCCTTTGGACTCTGATCCAGGGACATTTGACACGGGCAGCCAGATTAGGAAATAGGAGTAGAAAACAGAAGACCTGAGCCCTCACCTGTTGAGCAAGTCACTTATCACCTTTGAATCCCAATTTTCTCATCTATAAAATGGGCATGCTAAAATCTGCCTTCATTTACAGAGTTGTTATATGGATTAAAGGAAATCCTGGATGAAATTACTTTGTGGATTGTAAAGTGCTACACTATACTGTTGGTCAGTGTTGGGGTAGAAGTGATGGAAGGTAACTAACTGCAAATGTCTCATGAATTGAATGTCTAAGTCAGACTAAAATTTCTTTTTTACATAGTGAAAGTTATACAATCATAGATTTGCAGACCAGAAAGAGACCTTGCATAAATAACTTTATAGATGAGAACCTAGAGATTTTCAAAGACTATTCACATCTTTCAACTCACATAACATTCCACAGAAATTTTATGTCAAGGCTTACCCTGGAAGCGAGGCCTCCTCTCTTTAGGTCTGGAACTGAATTAGCACTGTAATGCAAGGAGACCTTTCAGAAAGTAACTGATATGTTAAGGAACATGATAGAATTAAAATGGAGTATTGATACTTGTGGTTGTTCCTATCAGGAGTACTGGACTATTACTCCACCTGGAATAGGATGTGTTTATTCTGTTGTCAAAGAGGAAAATAATTTGCTTTAAACCGACTTATTTGTATCTCTTGCAGATGGTTGGTATAAAGCTTTCTTGGAATAATGTGCTAATTCAGTGATTATTCAATCAGAGTTGTAATAGGGACAAAGCATTGTTGAAATAGGAATGGCTTTTGGACACAAATCAAGTGGCTGCTTCCCACCTCTCTTCCCCTTGTTTCGACATGATCCTTATAAACAGCTTGCTACTTTACTGCTCATCCTGCAGTGTAATGAGAAATTTTACTAGTGGAATTGTGCTTTGCATTTGAAATGTGAACAGATAGACCACTCTACTAGTCTTTCAGAATTAGTGCTTCAGTCGTCCTTGTTCACACTGGAACAGTAATAGGGTCCAAGCTTGGTTTTAAAAAACTGGGTTATTATGAAGAACACTCTTTGAAATCAGAGTAATAATAAAATCTGTGATGCACTGAAATTTTATTGTGTGCTAGACACTCTACTGAACACTTTAGGTATGTAATACTTCTTAATCCTCAATAATCCTATGAAGCAGGAACTTTTTATTGCCGTTTTATAGGCAAAAAAAATAGAATGGAGAGATTGGTAACTGCCCAGTGTTACTCGGCTAGGTTTCAAATTTAGGTCTGACACAAATGCTGATGCCCTTTCCACACTTTGCAGCTATATCATCCATCTCAGGCAAATCGCTTAACTGCCCTTAGCTCACATTCTTCAACTATAAAATGGTGATCACATGAATAGCTGCTCTACCCATCTCCACAGATGTTGGAGGGATGAAATGTGCAGAAACATTTTTCAAACTCTAAAGTACAATATAAATATGTTTTGACTGTTACTATTACTGTTGTTTATAAAGTGCTCTGTAAATGTTTTTATTTCTCATGTTGTTTGTTGTTGTCATAATAATTATTATCTTACCTGATACTAAGACTTTTCTTTTAAAAGAATAAAATTGGCAGTAGTTTCTATGGTTTTTCTGCTACTGCTGTTTTGATTGAGCAGTTGAATAGTTCACCCTAATTTCGGGTTTCTGTGAATTGTGAAATCTCACAAGCTTTCAAATCTGATATATTTTCTAGGGATGTCTGTGACATTATTTTCTAGTACCAGGGAGAATAATCTAATGTGGTAAGTTGGGATATGAAGGCTTTGTATTTGATATTTGTAATTTTTAATCTGCTAACGGTTTTGTTAAGAACAGCTGCCACGCCATAACACTTCGGATGCCAGCGTGGAGCTTGCATAGTTCTGCCAAGTGTCTGATTTAAAGTGACTGCCAGAGATCAATGACCATCCAACAGTTTCAAGTCACCCTGGGGCAGCTCAGAATCTCTGGCTGCACCCCGGGACTCTATTGTATCCTTGTTCTCTGAGGCCACAGTGTCATATATAACCACCTTTCAGTTTTATGGCGGGTGCCTCTGGTGCAGTGTCATCATCTCTTCCCCTCCACTTGTGCTGCATTGCAGGCATTGCTTGAGTCCATGGTTGATGCTGCCGAGAATCTTTGTCCCAATGTGATGAAAAAAGCCCACATTCGGCAAGACTTGATTCATGCCAGCACCGAAAAGATTTCCATTCCACGTACCTTTGTTAAAAATGTCCTGTTGGAGCAGTCTGGAATTGATATCCTTAACAAAATTAGGTAGGTTTATAATGTTAGTAAACCTAGGATCTGCAGTTTCTGTGAATGCAGTTGAGGCAACTGTAAAGAGGATTACTGTTGGCTTTATCTATATATAATGTTTTTGGCATGTTTAACAGGCAGCAACTGTCATATAAATGTAACTGCATAAATGCATAGGTTTTATACCTTTCCAAAATAAGACGACCATGTATATACCTGTATTACTTAAGAGCAGAGGGTTATCTGCTGTTCTTAAGGGCTTTGTATTTAAGAGGGAGGCTTGTGTTTGTAATCCCTATTTTCTACTCTTGAAGTTTATCTTTCACTTTTATCAATCACTAGCCTAAAGACTGAGATCAATTTGCTTGTTACCACTGTGCTCTTGTGAGCAAATACTCAGCCTGTAAATAGGCTAGGGAGCCCACTGTGACCTTACCATATTTTCCTTTGGGGTTATTTTGGTGGGTCTGTGATACTATGTATTTGCTAATGGTGCCTTTAGGGTTGAAAAACTTTGAAAAGATATAAATATTTAGAAGTGGTGATTACTGACAAACTTTCCTGAATTTTTATATAGAGACTCTTGGCTGATCCCCACTATTACATTAGAGCTAATTGCCATAATGTTTCTTAGTTGGAGAATCAAATGACTAAAAACCAAATTCATAAACATTTTTAATTTCCCATTTTAACCATTTCTGAATATTGAAAAGACTATTTAGATGTAGCAGAAATAATAACTTCAGTCTGGAGGGTAGCATATAATGATATATTTAAATGACAATTCACAAGAAAGCTAGATTATAGAACTTGGAGGATTTAGGGATTTTACATTAGCCAGATAGTCTCAGGTCTTGTTTTTATTTGTTTTAATAAAGCTCCTAAAATCTTCTCAGCTCAATTGTAAGGCAATTGGAAGGACTTAAGAAATTGTATAAAGATTATTTTAGAGGATTTATAGAATCACATAGATTGGTAACTTTATGAACTCTAGTCCTTGAGAGGTATGCTTACATATTTCTGTAGCCTGTGTTTTCGAAATTTCTATTGAAGACACTTAAATACTAAGAGAAAAAAGTGTAGTGGCCACTATTATTTCATAATAGTTCAACCACAAAATAGATCATACTCTGCCTTTACTGGAATATCAAATTCTGTCAAATATGATCACTTCCCTTGAAAATGGACACATTTTGAAAGTTGAACAGTAGTAGTTTAGAACTCCTCACATAAATGAATCAGTTTTATGACTGTTGCCTCCTTACTTGACTTTTTATAATATGGTATACTGGGCATTGATGCAGTGAAAATACGCACAACCCACACACATGTATGTATACATGCATATATATGCATGTCTGCACACAAAAGTTAAGTTGATTCATTTCCTCTAAAAATTTTGCAAACTGGAAGCTTAGTCAGTAAGGAAATATAGTACCCAAATAGTACCCAATAGCAAAATGAGGGAACAATCCTGAAACATTAAAAGTAATGATTTGTTTAAGAGTATATTTTTTGGCGCTTCAGTTTAAAATAGTTAAACCACTCTTCCCTACCTTCAAAGAGAGGGACAGAAAGAGAGAAACAAATTACTGAACTGATAGTTTTTTGAGGAAGTACAATTCCCAGCATGTCTAAAAAGAATCAGAGAAAGTACTTAAAATTACATTCCCAGGCTACTCTGGAAGTTGGGTGTGGGATTCAGTAATCTGTATTTTTAATATGAGACCCAGATTAATCTTGTCATTGGACACTTCTGGGAAATAATAAAGTATTATTTAAAGCAAATAGCTAGGGAAAAGAATTAAAGAAACTTTTTTTTTTATCTTTAGCCTACGAAAATTTTTACTACAGGCATCAAAGAGTTAGTGCTTTCATTTCTGTGCCCTAACATCAGAAATCGTCCTGGGCAGAGTAATCTCAATGCAAATTATTACCTTTAGGCCAGCAAGATTTTTCTTTGTTACACAAATACAGTTTGAACTTCAGCTTATGAGACAATATTAAAATAAGTGTATATATCTCTCTAGCACATTTAAAGTATTCATACTGAAAACACTTAGAAATTGAATTCCTGAAAATACCTGATTGCTTAAATGTGAACTAAAATACCAGCCATCTGACAGAATCTTAGTGGCTGAGTCTGTTTATTAGTGAAAACTACAAGTCACTTTCTGTTGTCTGTGTAACTTTCTGAGGTCAGGCAGGAGACACCAAAACTGAAAACGTAAGTAACCTTTGTTCACAAAAGATAAGGGTACAGTGAATTTGTAAATATTTCAAGTAAGATGGTAAGTCAAAGCAGAAGCAGTTATGGTACCCTTGGGTGAAAAGGTTTTAAAAAGGGTGGAGGAGATGCATATTAAAGCAAAAACTAAGACTTAACAACCAGACTAGGCTTTCATAATTTACTCCAGCCCAGGTTTGTTTTCATTTATGTCAATGGATGAATTGTTCCTCACCACATGGTACATGTGGTTCCCATTACGTTTGTCTTTATCCAGATGTTATTCATTTCTACCATTAAATCTTGGGTTTTGAAATTGCAGAGGCTGGTTGAAATTGGTAAAGAAAGTCTATTACCTGTGTGTTTATGGTGGTGTTTAAAGTTTATTTTTGCAAATCCTTAGCTCTGTTCACACATTCTTATATTCCGTTTTCAAAGACTGAAATGAAATCTCAGTTGACCTTATCAGCATAATATCCAGGGTGAATGGACGTTCTTTTCTTTTTGCACATATTAAAACGATACTCTGTCCTTTTGATTTTCACATAGTGAAGTAAAGTTGACTGTGGCCTCCTTCCTGTCTGATCGAATCGTGGATGAAATCCTGGATGCACTCTCACATTGCCATCATAAACTGGTGAGTGCTCCACACATGTTGAGTAGGATCTCCTGTTTCAGCTGTGCTGTGATGCAGGACAGCCTCCAGCATAGAGAAGTGGTTTTCTTTTCTACATTTTGCTCCATTACATCTTTATGGGTTATGATCCTGGTTTTCCTCCTTCCTCTTCTACATTGCTTCTAGTCATTCTGGTCAGTCTAACACTTTCTCTAAAAGAAATGTCAGGGGAAAGCAGAAGTGATTGTATCCAGAAATCTCACTGTTCATTTATAATGCAGGTCAAAATTTTGTTAGGAGATGATCATCTAGAGACTGAGTCTACATCAAAGTAGGGGTTTTTACTTCCAATATCAGTGTATATGAAAAAATATATCAAACTTCTTATTTCTCAAACTTTAAGAAATCTCTGAGGCAGATGAAGGTATTATAACTAACTATAACTTATATCTCAAAAATATTAGCAATATGATGCAGTAGAAATCTCCCAAGCAAGTTATGACAGTGTTTTCACCAAGAAAAAAATTCAAATTAACTGCGTGGGATGGAGATACTCAGTTTTTTGACAATTGTTGGTTAACACTAAGTAATACAAAAATGAGAGGAACAGAAATAGCTTCTTCTACATGAAGCAGACAAAATACATATTTTGAAATATCCATTTGAGAAAAATATGTAAGACTATCTTCTAAAATCTAAAAGATGAAACAGATGTCTCTAACAGTACTACACAAAGTATTGCCTGTGGAATAGAGCTGGCCCACAAACAGATGGTTCCCAAGAAAAAGTATCCAGAAACTTTTCATAAATTTGACATGGTCACAACATCCAAACACATTTTATTTTTCTAATTTTTCATTTTTATTGTATTTTATCAATATATTGGTTTATGCCAAATTGGAAACAAACAACTGCTTCATTATCACACTGAATTTAAGAAATACTATTCTCTAGTTCCTGGCACAGTAAAGAGCTACATCAGTGTTTAGATTCCCAATTCAGCCTTTTTTTTTTTTTTAAAGTAAGCACATACAAAATCAGAGGAACATCCTTTTAAGAAACAGTTTATTGACAACCCATAGCTCTAGGGACTGCCTTAAAATGCTCACATTATGACACAAAGAGTAGATATTGTACCAACAGAACTCTGTATGTGAGAACTACATGAAAGTTTGCTTTTCACTTTTTTGCAGTTGTACTTTTTTGAAGAATTTACTCAAAGTATTGACTTTTTTTGAGTTGGAGTTTCACTCTGTTGCCCAGACTGGAGTACAGTGGCATGCTCCTGGCCACCGCAGCCGCAGCCTCAACCTCTGCTGGGTTCCAGCGATCCTTCCACCTCAGCCTTGCAAGTAGCTGGAACTATAGGCACGCGCTACCATGTCCGGCTAATTTTTTATTTATTGTAGAAATGAGGTCTCGCCAAGTTGCCCGGACTGGTCTCGAACCCATGGGCTCAGGCAATCCACTCACCTCGGCCTCCCAAAGTACTGGGATTACAGGCTGAGCCACCGAGCCCAGCTGACTTTATTTTTTAATAGTTGAAAAATAATAGTGTGAATGTACTTTTGGCTTAAAATTCCTTTTAGCATTAATACTGCTGATTTGGATGATAAGAAAGAGATTACGTACCATAAGAAGGAAATAATATCTTAAAAGTGAAACTTTATTTTCAAAGACATGCAGATATCATTTTCTCCTGCTTGAGTTTAGAAATACTCCCAAAGTTTCCATAGACTTACCAACTGGTTCTCATTGTTTCAAGATATTAGGTCAAAGTTCCTGGCATCTGATCTGCACAGCACTGGAGTTTATTAATTTCAGCCCAGCTAATTCTGCTTTTTACCATTTAATTTTTTATGTTTACCTAAATTATAACATTGGCAACTAATAAACTATTTCAAAAATGGTATTTGTTATATGAAAACAGTGAAATCTAGCAATAATTAAAATTTTGTTAGTAATTTCCTTTCTTTCAATATTTTAAAAATAATGAAAGTTGTAATCATTTTATTTCTCTCAGATACTTTGTTTTTTTATTTTTTTGAGTCAGAGTCTCACTCTGCTGCCCAGGCTGGAGTGCAGTGGCTACTGACTGCCGACTAGCAGTCGCTGCCTCAACCTGCTGGGCTCAGGGGATCCTTCCACCTCATCCTTCCAAATAGTTGGAAATAGAGGCATGCAGCACCATGCATAATATTTTGATTTACTGTAGAGACAGGTCTTGCTGTTTTGCCCAGGCTGGTAATGAACTCCTGGGTTCAGTCTGCTCACCTCAGCCTCCTGAAGTGCTGGGATTACAGGCATGAACCACCACACCCAGCCAGTCTCTCAGATATTTTTTAAGCACTATATTTAGAAGGGAATTTCTTCAGAGGAAATATCAATTAAAATGAACAAAAAGACCACTATTTACTTTATTCTAGACTAAATAGTCTCTCATTTACTAAGAGAGATTTGTGACTTCGGTCTTAAAACACTATGCCCTGCAAACAAAGATAATAAAACAGGTAAGTTACTCCATTGTGAATGTATTAATTTCTGTTGTTAACCACTTGCCCACGTCAGTCTCCACTGTGCCATCTTGTGAAAGGTGTCTTCAGGACTCCAGCTAACCCGCTCTTCCCCTGTCTTTATGCTTTGATTTTGGTATGCATCTTGACCCTCTAGGCCGACCATTTCAGTAGACGTGGCAAGACCCTTCCTCAACAAGAGTCTTTAGAAATCGAGCTGGCTGAGGAGAAACCAGTTAAACGCTCCATCATCACAGTGGAGGAGCTCACGGAGATAGAGCGTTTGGAAGATCTAGATACTTGTATGGTAAGACACATCCTTTGGTGGCACCATTATCCTACTCACTGGTGGACTCTGCTATGGTGTTTTATTTGTTTGTTTGGTTGGTTTTTTAAATCTCACCTTTTGAAGTCAGACCAAACAAAATACATCCTCCAGAAACAATTCTTTCAGGAACTTTTGCTGTACAGAGGCTGCTAGTGGGGCAAGCAAAGCTTAAGCTTCAGGTCCCCACATTTGCACAACCTCCTTATGAGGCCTTGTACTCATAGTGGGAAAAATGTCTAAATTAATTAGGAGAAATAGATTATGTAACTTCTACAGGGTCCTTTGTGACAGGAAAATGTCTTTAAATACAATTGTAAGTAAGCTATTTTTAAAATGTGGGGAAGGACTTTTTCTCAAATAAAATATATAGGGTGACTCTTTCTTGTTCTATTATTCTTTTTCTCTGCTGCTGTTTCCTGTTCTTTTGCTAAATAATTTTCTGGTGTACTCTTAAGTTTGGTTTTCCTGTTTAGATGAAATTGTTTCATTCACTTGTGCTTTAGAAGAGGTAATACACACTGTAGTGTTACTAATAGTAGGCCTTTAGTCCTTACCCATTTTCTAAATTTCTCGTGGTGCATCCATCTGACCCTATAACTAGAACATTACTTTTTTTTTCCTGAGGACAATTTTACTTCAGTTCTTATTTTATTATTTTAAAATTTGTGTTTTCAATACAGCTCCTTCTCACTTTACCATGAAAACAGTTTTATGTGCCTATTTCATCCTCTGTATTCAATATGTTTATATTTTGCTGAAGTATTTATCTTTTAGTAATTCCTTATAATCTGAGAAGATGGTAGTATGACTAGATTTGAGTTGCTCATATGTCCAAATGTTTCTGTGTTAGCTTCTGATTTTAGTAATTTTTAGATGCAGCCATTGTAAAGGAATAGTACTTGTTTTTCACTTTCAAAACCAAGGATCAAATATGGCTGATACATGTTTTTCTAGTCTGGAAGAAAATGTAATGTGTTAAGAAGTTTCCTTATTTATAAGCCACCATTATTAATTTTTAAAGTCTGTGAATAAAGTAGTTGAGTGCTCTTCATATAAAGCCCTATTATATAAAAGGAGAGTTAGCAAAGAAAGCCTAAAGTTATAATCCAAGATTTCAAGTGCCATTCTAGTATCACTAAGTAAAGCTGAAAAATAATTTTCTATATAACTATATAAATCTACACATATATTTAATGTGTGGAGATTATCATGTTTTAAAAAACTTGCTTGTCCAGTTCATTGTAAGATGTATACTTCATATGTAGTTTAATTTTTTTTTTGTATTTTGCAGCCTTAGAAGTTGGTAATTATGTTATCTTAGGGGAATTGTTCTGGAGAGCTCCTAAACTATTCCTAAAAAAAGTAAATAGAAATAGATTTGAATTAAAAATTTAAAATTAACTCTACATATTACATTACCCACTGGAATTATTTGGTAATGTATACATTGGAAAAGGGTAAAGGAAACACAAGGCAATAAAATATATGTTGTTGGTTTTATAGGTGATGTGGTTTGGAATGAGGAAGTGATGATTATGAAAGATCAACTCAGCTACTTATTGTTGGTTTTACATTGTATAAGTTTTGTTTGGAAGGCTTTTTTTTTTTGGTTGATTTGGTTTTGTTTTTATGAAAGGGATGAAAAGGTGGGTCTCTTTAAATAAAGCAAGTGGAGTAGGTAGAGGAAAGGAATTTTTTTTTTTTTTTTTTTTTTTTTTGAGTGGAGTCTCACTCTGTTGCCCAAGCTGGAGTTCTGTGGCATACTCATGGCCACCCCAGTGTGGACCTGCTGGACTCCAGCAATCCTTCCACCTCAGCCTTCCAAGTAGCTAGAACAATAGGCGTGCACTACCACGCCTGACTAATTTTTGATTTATTGTAGAGACGCGGTCTTACCAAGTTGCCCGAGCTGGTCTCAAACCCACAGACTCAGGCAGTCCTCTTTCCTCGACCTCTCAAAGTGCTGGGATTACAGGCTTAGCCACTGAGCCTGGCCAGGAATCATTTTTAAAATACAGATGCAAGACTACCAAAAGAACCTGAAAGCCATGCTGCAGGCATATGTCACATGTAATGGATTCTGTTATGTAAAAACATTCATGTTACCATGATACATAAAACGGCAGGAGTAGGTATAGATCTCTTTAAGCCAAACTCTTAGGGCAACCCAAGTTAGGAGGGTGGTCTTTATGTAGTTCAGAGGGCCAAGAAAGTGAACAATGAGGACCATTCCTGAAATGAGCACCTGTTCAATAGAAGGTGAGGAGCAGGGTTTTGGGTGTTGAGGGAGTGACAGAGAAACATAAGACAGGGATCTCTCTTAAAAAACAAAACAAAACAAAAACAAAAACCGAAAAACTAATACATAGGTGAGCAGAATTTTTAAGTTGTGAAAATAGTGGGTTTTGTTCTGATAAATTTTGTCTTCATTGTTCTAACTAGGTTAATAAGCTGTTAAGTAGTAGAAAACCAGAGTTAAGTTTGCTATTAGTATAATGAAAAAATATTTTTGTGTAAAAAGTGGAAGTCAGTGGATTTTGTACTCTGATTTCCTCTGTACTCTCAGTTTAACCATCAATTCTGAGCTACCCAGGATCGCACCATTTACATATTAGTGGCTAACTCCAAGTGCAAGGGTCCATTCCTAAAGGAAATTCATTTTCTTATCTTTCAGTGACTTATCCTAAGCCAGTGTAGTACAAACTCACAGCTAATTTGGAAGGAGCAGAACATTAGAGTGGTCCTTGAAAATTAACTTCCCTGCCTCCTTTTATAATCTGAGCAAATCTTTATTGTTTCTTCTTGACTTTATTACCAAATATTTCAAGTTGTGATCCTCATGTGGAGCCACCGTGTGTGTGTGTGTGTGTGTGTGTGTGTGTGTGTGTGTGAGAGAGAGAGAGAGAGAGAGAAGGTTTGAAGTACATAATTCAGAGGGAGAGACATTTATTTTGTGATGGTTTTCTAAATGAGTGTATGCATTTTTGATCAGCATTTCTATTTTATGTGGTCCAGAAAGTTAGGATGTGAGATTGTCATGCAGAAAACTGTCAGAAATGTAAGTACATAAATACATGCATGCAACCTTTCCCTCAAGGAATTCAATGCCCCTGGCAGGTAGAATTTGTGCCACTGATGGAGCTAGAGCAATGCTGAATTTGATTGGGAGTATGTTGTTACTTTACTATTGCCTAAAATGTTTGTTTATAGACCAAAGAACTGAGACACTTTTTCTAGGGCATCTTAGAGTAACTTTGACATGTCACCCAACTTCCTAGTCACAGACCTTAATATTGTTCACAGATCCTGGCACTTTTTGTCCAGGATGTTTATGATACAGTTTTGAACATTTTCTAGCAAACTGAGTAGATATTCTGAGTACCCCTTTACCCCTGCCCCTGGATGTCTAGTCTCATGTTTTCTTCCATTTCTCCCTGGTCCATAGTCAATTCCATTTCAGTGCTTGTGTCTTTAAAGAACCAATATTGTAATTGCGCTAGGTAAGGTTTGATGCCATAAGTTAGACATAGAAATTTATATTAATTTGAGTTTAATGTTTACCTTCCCAGAATTGGAAACAGTAGTCCAAATGACTGATTTCTTTGAAAGAAATTTATCACCTAGCCAACAACGATTAAACTTTTGCTTTGACTAATTGAGGGCTGGTATAAAAATGACTGAGTGATTTAATGGGGCCTGATATCTGCTGGAAGATGAGCAGGCTTCTATTAAAACTTAACTTTGTAAAGTTAGAAAAAGACTGTTCTTTTAAAACAGAGTGTTAGAAAGGGAAATTATTTTAAAGTTTTGTTTCCAGTTGGATAATTTATCTTTTTAATTTAACTTTCATTTAAATAAACTAAGAGATAATCTAGTTCACTTGGTGGGATATGGTTAGGGAGGCAAGAAGAGGAACTACTAGAATAACCTGTGGAGGTTTTCGGCCTGTATCTACTCTCATAGTCCCAGAAGTTCTGACATCTCCTTAGCTCCAGGGAGGAAAATCAAGTGGTTTTAAAGGTCTTATTTGTTTATTTAACACTTATGCAGTACCTATGATGTGCTGGGTATTGGTCTAAGTTCTTTATGACTATTAATCAATTAAATTCCCATAACAACCAATGAATAATTAGGTCTTATTAATATTTTCTGTTTAACAAATGGGGAATCTGAGGCAGAAAAAACTTAAGTAACCCAAGATTAACCAAAGCCAGGCAGTTTGGTACCAGAGTCTGTGTGTTTAGCTAGTCTCCTGTAATCAGTATGTGAATTTCATCTATTGTGTTTCTTACAATCAGTATTAAATTTTGCATTCGATTTAGTTACACTGCATTGATTTCTATATAATACATGTTTACTAATCCCAGATCAAATGAACATGTGAACAGAAACAAAGCAAACAGTGTAATGTTATATAACTGTAATGAAAGCCTAGAGCTTTGAAACGTTGGAAACAGGTGTGTCAGAAATCTGCCATGGTCAATTGTTATCCATTTGTTAGACATGAATTTGCCCACTTTTGGCTTACCTGGAACATTCTGTGCCTTTCTATGTGTTGTTTTGTTGGTGACAGTGATTAATTAGCTTTTCTACATACTTCTTATCATTTCAGACCACATGCTTTATGTGTCATACTGAAATGTGTATTTATTTAGATTCTTTATTGTTTGGAGACCATCTGTTCTTTTCCTGCAATCAGGTGCTCTTAGGAAATCAGTATTCCAAACTATATCTTTCAGCCTTAGTTTCTCATTGGTCTGTGGGGTATTGAAGACTGTAGTTCTCATTCTGCTGATTAGTTATCTCTAAATATTTAATTTGTCTCCATATATAGTATACAATCTTTAAACAACAACAGAAGTTTGGGGCTTATGGTAGTGTGCCAAGTGAGTGAAGAGCCAGTGTCTGCTCCTTAGGTACGAGTAGCTCACTAATTGTGTGTAATTCTTTCAATTATTTTTAATGAATGTCATACCAGTTTTAAATCAAAAGGTATTCATGCAGAGGAGTAGTTCATCTGCTTATTGCCATTTTCCAGGAAAAGCTCTTTAAAAGGCTTGAATTGTTATAGAATATATCTTTGTGAATCCTGTCTCCAGTGATAAAATAACAATTATTTTCCCTTAACAAATTCAACCTCAAATTTATATATATATATATAGTTAAGATTTTTAATACAGACTGAAATCCAGCAAGCATCTATTTGGTTTGGTCAAAATACTTTTAAAAACAAATTTAAATAAATGACTTTACTCTCAAGTAACAAAAATTATTAATTGAACTAATCTATTGTGTTTCCAAGCATAGACTATTACGTCAATATATCTCTTTTAAATTTGTTTGCACTAATAGTCACTATGTGCAGAAGGTTGTTCAAGTCATAATTGTTAATTTTTTCTTATAATTTCATTTATTTTATAATATCCTTTTCTTATTGCTATTGCTTTAAAAAATAGAGATTTAACTTTTTAGCCACTAGAAAGCAACTGATGAAATTCGAAGTATGGAAATAGTACACTCTCTGAGTCCAACTAAAATGGATATCATGTGTTCCTCAAAGTTTGTAATGATATCTGACAGTCCTTTGTGGAAATACCAAGAGCACACGCACCATTCCTGGAGAGTTCATTTTTCCCCCAAGAGTTTTCTTAATCTTCTAAGTTTTAGCTGGCACAAGTACCACTAGCAAAGGCTCTATTCCAGGGATCTTCCTCCTGATCTGACCCATTTATCTTTTTTAAGTATTAAAACAAGGCCTAAGGTACGATGTTGACTGTCCTCACAAGCCACCCAAGAGATAAAGAAGACCCTATGGGAAATCTCTCTGACATCTTCCTTTTTGCAGTCATTCATGGGAGAAGAAGAACCCCCCACCTTTATCCCTCCACAAAATGACTTCAAACATTAACCAACTGTGACTAATAAGGATAATCCGAAACCAACATCAGAACTGGGCATCTGACTTATTGATTGAAAATGGTGATTCTTCTTAGCTTGATTTTGACATGTAATGATGATTTTAAAAGATAATTTTGGTCTTCTCTAATGAACTAAATTAAACAAATGACTCTGGTAATCTTCGGGCATATAAAACAGAAACCATTCCAATAGATTACCTCTGTGTGTGTTTATAGATGACATGGGAATATGATTTCCTTAAATTAAAAAAAAATTTTTAATGAAGTTCAAACTAGTTAAGTCCTTTAAAAGCAACCACAAATTTTGTGTCTCCTGGAGATAGTACAGTAGAGCCAATAGTATAGTAAATAATATAATTTTTCTGAGCTCAGTCTCACTTTTCCTCTCTTAGAAACTTCATGTTTTCAATGTACCACAATGGCATTTGCTTCAGCAGCAGTTCTCTGATGTCTGAGGGCTCCAAATGATCACTTCTTGCCAGTTGAAATCAAAGACCAAACCCCCGCAGGATGATGTAATTTCTCTTGTAGGATATACTTCTTGTATAAATGTGTGTGTCTAAAGAGGAAGAGATTTTTTTTTGAGTTGGAGTCTCACTCTGGGCTCCGGCGATCCTTCCACCTCAGCCTTCCATGTAGCCGGAATTACAGGCACGCGCTACCACGCCGGCTGATTTTTTGATTTATTGTAGAAATGAGGTCTCGCTGCCCAGGCGGGTCTCGAACCCACGGGCTCAGGCAATCCACTCACCTCAGCCTCCCAAAGGCGCGGGATTACAGGCTGAACCACCGAGCCCGGCGGAAGAGACATTCTTAAAGAGAACTTGTTTACCCAGGTGATGAGGTAAAGGAAATACCTGGAAGAAGGTAGCTGCTGGCTCTCAAAAGAACCTAGGGGAAGGGGCAGATGTACTTTGTGTTGAAGTCAAAGGTAGTGGTGGGCTGTCAAAAGACTCCTTGAACCCAAAATACAGACTAGAAGGTCATTCATTATTTCAACAAATGCTTATTGTCAGTCTTCTTTGTATCAGGGGTTCTTGGCTTCTTGTGAGGAGTAGAAGGTGAGTGAAGTAACATATCACCCACCAAGCTTGCTATGTTGAGGGGAAGAAGTGACAATCTAGTTCTGGCGGTTCATAGAACTATCATCTGTGTAAATCCCACTCATAGTTTTGCTTGGATTCTAAAAGATGTTAATCTACCACTGAAATGAGATTACCAGGAAAGGCTTGAAATCATACAGGATACATCTTCCAACCCTTTGGTCACAACCCAATAATGAATCATGAAATCAATATAATGATTGTAACCAGGATTTAAAAAAAAAACAAAAAACCTCTATCTGACATAAAACAAAGTGTCAACATAAAGTATTATATTACATCAAATTTCAAATGTTTGTTTCAGTTATGCATACATGTATGTGTAAACTGGGATATGATCTAAAATTTGTCTCTTACAAATGGGTCACAGTCAAAAAAGTTGAAAAGACTGTCATCAACAATAAATAACTTGCTTTGCCTGCTGTGTTTGAATCTTTCTAGAGTACTAGGCAAAAAGCAGCTCCTTTCATTGATCTTTCTCCACTGTGCTATTCAAGTTCAGGAAGGTCTTGAGCTGGGATGCAGGAGTACAAGAGGATTTGGTATCTGGAGAGTCTCTGCTGAATAGGCTCACTGTTTTCTTTATATTGTTTTGAGTCCCCATAGAATTGAAGTGCGCTTTTATTGAAGTGTGCTTTTGCTTTATGTCATGGGTCTTCATTAAGAACCAATTTTAAAAATACCCTTATAAAATTTGTTACCATATGTGTTATTTATTTTATCCCAAAATGTCATCATTATAAATACATCCAGGAGAAACTTCAGGTCTTCATTAGGAGTAGCAGAAGTTCTGAGTGGTTTGCTCTGCATCTTATGGACACAAAGCATCATGTCATGACTATTCATCGCTTTGATACTGTCAACGGAGAGGCTCAGAACTGAATGTGCACTCAACCTATACAGAGCATTCAGTGACTGAAGAAGTAGAGTTTGTTGTATTCTGCTGTAATTTTGGCTTCATTTTTTTTCTTAGTTATCTTAATGTACTCATTAAAAAAATCTTGTTGTTAGATATGGGCCTAAGCTCGTTTTTGGATTAAGGTAGTTATATATTAGTGAAGTGAAAAAATTAGGTATGATAGGAAAGTACTCTGGTAGAGATAGGCAGGTTTCTATGGAAGCACAGAGAAGTGGTGCCCAGCCTAGCCTGGAGGAGGGATGTTGTCAAGAAAGGCTTCCTGGAGTATCATGCCTGGCACATGCTAGGTCCCTCAGTAACTGTTGGTACAATGTGAGATGGCACTTGGAAGAGAAGTTAGCTGGGAGAGAGAGAGGCACATAGAGAGACTTGGAGTGAGGAGAGAACATCATAGTTTGGGGAACTATCATAGTATTGTGATATGACTGGAACAAAGGATAGGGGAGAGGATTATTAGGTAAGGAAATTCAAGGGAAAGCATGCACCATATCACAGAGTTTTATAGATATTTTTGCTTGTTTATCATTCTTTTTTTTTTTTTTTTTTTTTTGTGAGTTGGAGTCTCACTCCATTGCCCAGGCTGGAGTGCAGTGGCACGCTCCCGGCCACTTCAGCCTCGACCTGCTGGGCTCCGGCATTCCTTCCACCTCAGCCTTCCAAGTAGCATCTATGATGTCCAACCCACTGTTGGCTTCCCATTGTACCCCTATTGTAGAGATGAGGTCTCACCAAGTTGCCCGGGCAGGTCTTGAACCCGTGGGCTCAGGCAATCCACTCTGGACCTCCCAAAGTGCTGGATTACAGGCTGAGCCACCGAGCCCGGCCTGTCATTCATTTTTAAATCTTCAAGGAACCACTGAAGGTGAGGAAACTAAGAGGAGACAGGTTGTAGCAGAAATGGACATTAGTAAGTTCTGTTTTGGGATTGAGATTGAAATTAATTTTCATTTTGAGACTGAGCTGCTTATGACCCTGACTGAGATATCCAGAAGGGAATTGTGGAGAAAGCTCTGGGGCTTGGGAGCCAGATCTGGATTGGGAGTCATCCATGCCCAATAAAGCCACAGTCCAGATGTGCTCACCACACTACCTTTCTTGAAGTAATTGTTGCCTTTTCAGCTCTATCAGAACTTTTCTTTCTCCACATTGATTACATTTGTCTCAATTTACCGTGAGATACAGGTATGTATATTTAACTTCTATTTGACATTTCCAGTTAGATGTCCAACTGATGTCTTAAACTTGGTATGTCCCAAATAGAATCAAGTTTCCCGGTCCCCTTCCCAAGTCTCCACTGTTCAGCTTTATGACTCCACCTTCTTTTCTGCCCATTTGTTCTGAACTCTTTCAGTCAGCCCTAGTCTCTCTTTCCTTCCCTGACCATGTCTGCTTCCATCCCTCATCCAAGCCACATTTGGTTCTTGCCCGGACTCCTGATGCGGGTGTGAAATTCAAGCTCCTCCCATTATTCTTGCCTCTGTGATCAATCCATCCCCTGCTAGTAGCCAGAGGAGTTTTTTAAAGTGGAAATAGGCATCTATAATGTCAAACCCTCTGTTGGCTTCCCATTGTACCCAGAATAAATTTAGCCTACTGGTCCATAATGTCGAGCTTCTGTCTTCCATGGCCCAACTTCCGCCTTTCTCTTATCATCTTGTTCTAGGCTCTCCTTTGTTCACGTCCCTGCAGCAGCGGCTGTCTTGCTTTTCCCTAGAACTTGCTGTGGCTCCCATCTCAGCTATAATTCCTTCAGCTTGGAGCAGACTTTACCAGGTTTTTTCTTGGCTATTTTCTTCCCACCTTTTAGATTTCTATTCTAATATCTCTTTCTCAGAAGTTTTTCTTGATTCTCCAAGCCAAAGAAACCTTCCAGTCACTGTGGGTGTTATCGTATCTTATCTTAGCACTTATCAGGACTTGAAACTATCTTACTTATTCATTTAGTCTCCCCACACTGGAGAATAAGCTTCTATACTTTGTGCTGTTGACCACATATCCCTAGTATTTAAAGCATTGCCTGGCATATCATCATTGCTCAGTAAGTTGTTTATGGTGTCTTGGCCTTGCATTATAGTTAATTGCTTGCAAGGCTCTTTCTTCCTATTAGATTCTATTCTCCTTGAAAGTATAGGAGTATGTCTTACTGATTTCTATTATAGCAAATGCTGTCATTAAATGTCAGTCATACCAGATCAATACGGGAGCTCTAGAAAATATGTCTTTGCACCAAAAGTTTATTTTCTTTAAACGTATGGAATTCAATGAGAGCATTATAGTTGCAAAGCTGTCATCAAGCTGCTTGTGAAAGACAGATTAAAGCCACCCAACCCACTGTGGCCAGTGTTTTATACTAGCTGCCATGTGTTGTAGCTATTTTAACTCATTTTTCAGATGAGAAGTTCAGAGCTCAGATGTTAACACATTTGCCCCATATCGCATTGCTAATAAGGGGTAGCAGCAGCTCGGATACCAGCTCCAAATGATCTGACTTTCAAACATTCCCTTTTTGCTGAATTCTTGGTCTTCAGGCTAGGCTGGAAAGAAAGGCCCAGGGAGGTTTAGAGTGGGAAGATCCTTTGCACTGGGGGATTAACACTGGGAGGCCCGAGAGTAGTATCGCTATGCCTACAGGCTATTTCTTTGCATATAGGATTTTATTCTTACTCTCAGTGGGCTGGAGGGAGATTCTAACCTGTGGCAGCAAATCCATATCTCTTCCAATATGAGCCAAACAGCGGCTTGGGTTAAAGGTACCTGAACTGATGGGAACAAGCAACAGAAAGACCCAGAGTAGAAGACTTTCTGCCTCTGGAAGCTGCCCATATGGAGAACACAGACGATTCTTTCATATTTAGGCTTTGTGGCTGATTAGGCTGTGCTACTTGCTCTTACTTTCAATTTGACAATTTTCCTTCTTGCCTGATAGAATCAGAGGTTTAACCAAATATTTCCTGGAATAAAGACTCACTGATGAGGGAACAAGTAGGGTGGAATACTTGGCCTGAAATTTGGGAATGACAAAAAAGAAGTGGCCTACAATGTACTTGGACAAGGAAAGGAAACTAATGTGTGCTCTGTGTTGTGCTTTTGACCATCTACGTAAAAGTAGGTCAGAATAGATAAAGTAAGTGTTTCTGTCTAAATCTCTGTTGTTCTAGAGATCATAAGTTGTAGTTTAGAAATACAAATTGAAGTTTGGATGAGTTAAGCTTCATTCTTCAGGTCACGTGTAGAAGTTCAGAGTGAAATCGGCCTGTTTCTGAGTTTCCCTAAGTGTGCCTCTGAGGAAACCCCAATCACTGCTGGAATTTATATTTTAGATTTCTCCCATCTCTCAGGGCTGAGGCCAAACCTCTATCACAAGCCTATCCCTTAACAAAATCAAAGTATAAAGTAAATGGTTTTTAGCTTTGGCCTTTGATGTATATGCTGAAGAAAGTCATATTGACTTTCATTCTGAAAACCACAATTGGAAACTAGACCAAAGAATTACTTCTATGCTCCAAATATAACTGCAAGGAATTTCTTTTGTATATTCTTGCCCAGATTATGTAACCTTATATAAACGTATTTGCTGGATTTATGTGTGTTCTGGCTTCTTTGAGAAATGATTTTAGGTGATAGAGTGGTTTGAACAGAGTTAAAAGAAGGGGTGAAAAACCCCAAGGGAGTTATAATATATCAAATGTAAGGATCAGTCCCCATGTTAGGACCACATGATACTCTGTTCTGCTTACTGGTTGGCTAGAACCTTAACTTGGGAACTAGTGCTGGGAGTTTTAGACCTACATATGTGGTAATTTCTCTTGCCCAGATAGACTATCTAACCAGAGATGAGCTTTACAATGGGTACCTGTAAATTAAGCCAGGATTTTTCTCTAAGAGCAGCTTCAAGTTCACTATAGCCCTTGAGTGAATACTTACTTCAAATCTCCAAATGCCATACTCAATTCAGGATCCTTTCTGAAAAAGATTTTTGGGCATTCTCCATCGTGGCCATAACAAAACCTTAATAAGACTTCTAGTTGTACACTGTGTAGCCTGTACTCCCTAGGTAACTGAATAAATTGGCCACCTGTTTGTAGTTATTTGATATTGAAACCTTAAATGTTGGAAAACATCCATGAAGGATTCATATGGGGTTTGTTATAGTTCATATTAAATCAGGACAACAGATAAGAGACTGCACTCATATACTCTGAAAGCAAGTTTTGTTTTGTGGTAAAATAATACTATAGTGGTATATGAGTAGTATATTTAATGTAAAAGTTACCCAACTTTTCACTATAGCTTGACTGTAAATCATTAATTCATTTTAAACAAGATCAAAACCAGTAAGAAATCAAAAGTGGCAAACAATATTGCATATTGTTTTGGACAGATGTTCTCGTAGGTGGGATAGAATGTAGGAAGAATGATGGTCTAAAATTGAGAAAATACCTATCAAAATAATGTCTCCATAATGTATATAGAGAGATGTCTTCAGAATCCACTTTCTTTTGAGAATTTCACTTAAGAATTCATTTCAAAGGAATATTAATTAAAAGGAGTTAAATCAGAATGACAGAGATCTTGATTTCTAAGCTGACCAAGTTACACTAAGTTGGTGATAAGCCAATCCTTACCTGAAACCGTATTTGAGGTTGAAGAGTTAGGATAAGAGAGTTTTAGGGCCCAATCTTAGAAAAACTTGAGAATCCATGAGATTTGAACCACTTGCTCTATAACAGTAAATCATTGAGAACCAGTTGTTTACTGCATCCCTCCAGCCAGAATCCTAAGTCACCAGGACCTAAAATCCCACTCTATTCTTTTTACCTAGTGTCACTGCAGTTTATTTGACTCAAATTTTTTAAAGCAATAAAGCAAAAATTGTTGTAAGATTTACTGTTGTTTGTTTATATGATTGGTAGTGTTGCTGTTAACTGTTAATTTTTGTCGTCTTTATAGAGCTCATATTCTACAGAGGAAGCAAATGTGTTACCTGAGCATTTTAAGCTAATTTTGTTTATTTATCTTGATGTCATTGAACCATAATGTCATTCTAGAGGAGAGTACTTAAATCTTCTCCTAATTATTTATTATTGCCTTGTATCATAACACAAATTTTCCAAGATCTAGACTTAAAATATCTCTCTCAAGAATAATACTCAGGCCGGGCTCGGTGGCTCAGCCTGTAATCCCAGCACTTTGGGAGGCTGAGGCGAGTGGATTGCCTGAGCCTGTGAGTTCGAAACCCATCTGGGCAACTTGGCCAGACCTCGTATCTACAATGAATCAAAAATTAGCTGGGCAGGGTAGCGCATTCTTGTAGTTCTGGCTACTTGGAAGGCTGAAGCAGAAGTATCGCCGGAGCCCAGCAGGTCGAGGCTGCAGTGGCCGGGAGCGTGCCTCTGCACTCCAGTCTGGGCAACAGGGTGAGACTCCATCTCAAAAAAGAAAAAAGAATAATACTCAGTGGCTTTTTTTTCTATTTATTTATTTATTTTTTTACATTAAAGAAAATGTTAAAATGCTTTTCAAGTTTTTATGACTCTTGGAGTAACATTGTACTTAAGAGTACAATGAAGAACTTCAAGAATTTTCTCACTCTCTTTTTTATTATAATGCTATAGAGGAATATACTTGACCTTGTATTCATAAACATCATGCTTCTGTGCCCAGCAGGACTCATACATATTGTCATGGTAAGATATTTGCTTGAAATCAGTACTAGAGAATTTCATTCTTTGGACTGCTCTTTAAAAAAATGATATAATTATATTCACTTTTTAAGGCGAACATTCAAATGTGAGATTTCTCTTTTGCATCAATTGCAAGATGAGTAAAGATGCATACAAATTGAGCTGTTTGTTGCCTGAAGGAAACATGACAAAGTTAGGAGGATACAGATTTAATTTTTCTGTATTAAAAAATGTGCAGATCAGAAAAACATAAGAAAATGAAGCATTTTAAGTTCAAAATCATACCCCATCATGATCTTTACAGTAGTCTCCCATCAGTGCTATTATCTGAATGTTTTTGTCTTAACATCATGATACCAGCTTAACTTTTATGGGAAATGAGACTCTGGATATAAAAGTTAATGGGTGTAGTGTGAATAGCTAGATTTAATGTTGTATTTAGTATGAATGGAGCATCACTAAATCTCTACATATCATTCCTCCGTTTGTCCATCAATTTATTGCATCTTCCTCAGGGTTTCGATTTCCATGTTTCTACCCTTCCTAGATTTTCAGATGAGGACTTTATGCTGTCCAACAATCAGCATAGGAAGAATTAGGCACCCCTTTCTCAGTGAAACTTATACTGCCTAAGACATTAAAAAATGAAATGTTTAAAAATTACTTTTTAAACTACAAATGTGATAATGCTGTTTGGTTAGATATATGAGGGTGAAAAATGAAGAATTACTGAGTTTTGGTTTCCCATGAGCATTGACTCAGCTGAAAATCTAGTAGAAAATATTTAATTTTTATAATCTAGTTCATTAAAAAGGAATTACCCACATCCATTTTAAAACTACACAGAAAAGCACAAGGTAGGCCCAATATTTCTTGTATCAAAAAATAAGACTTGTCTTTAAATCCAATGAAATAATTTCAAAGGGCAAAATCCAGATTGAAAGGACTCCACTGAGACACTCTGAGCACCAAAAAGAATGACAGTAATAGTTTCTGATACATTGAATTAGTGGGGGAAAAAAGTCTATGAATTCATATTAATATTCAGAAAACATAAAGAGAAATGGAGGTACAGAGGATTTTAAAAGAGGGAAAGTTGATCTTTATAGAGAGAGATGGCAACTAATAAATGTAAGAATAATGAAAGAAGTAGAAAGTTAAAATTTTGCAGCTCTGATCATATTCATTAATTCAGGCAAGGATTGCTACTGGTTGTTTAATAATAGGCTCATCCACATGGACTAAAAGTATCACCTCATAGAGTTACTATTAATTACTAAGGGTAATGGTACTCAACAGCGGGGCAGTCGGGAAGTCCCCATCTTCATCAATGTATTATACTTAACATCATCAGTAGTGAAACAACCTAACATGTGCCAACCATTATGATTCAGTCAGTAGTTTACAACAACAATCCTCTATGTGGCATTGTTGCTAAAAGTGTTTCACTGACTCTAATTATGTGGAAACCATCGGACAAATACAGAATGTGGGACAGTCTATGAAGCAGTTGGCCTGGATTCTTCTAGAAAGTCAGTGTTATAAATCTATAATACTGGTGATCTATCACAGAAACAAAGAACTGAGTACCACATGTTCTCACTCTCAAGCGTACCTTGAACAATTATCATAATACTATAAGAAAGGGATTGGCAGTAGTTGGAAACTGCCAGGGAGGGGTGGGGGCGGGTTTGGCAATAGTGGGAAACTGCCAGGGGAGGAGGGCACACCTCATCAACAAGGGTACCTGTATAATGAACACTTGTATACCTAACCCTGAATTGTACCCCACATCTTCAAAATTAAGAATGAAAAAAAAGAAAAGGAAAAGGGAGACACGAATGGGGACGTGGAGGGAGGTTGGGCTAGAAGGAAGAGACTAGAGGTTGGGCTAGAAGGAAGAGACTAGAGAGATGTTACTAGAGAGAAGTGAATTCTCCATTAAGATCCCAAAAGGGGAGGAGAGGATGTTATAAAGCACTTGAGGAAATCTGAATCTGGAATATAGTGTGTACATTAAATATTGTGTAATTGCTATTTTATTAGGTGTGATAATTATGTGTGGTTATATAGGAGAATATAATTCTTAGGGTATTCATGCAGAAGTATTTATGGGTGAAATGTAAATGTCAACAACCTTCAAATGGTTCATCCAAAAATTGTGTGTGTGTGTGTGTGTGTGTGTGTGTTAGATGCAAATGGAGGAAATAAAGTAATTTTGTATGACAAAATTAACAATTGGTGAATCCAAGTGAAGAATATATTTATTAGAATATTCTCGTACCTTTTTGGGTTAAATTTGAATTTGTCTAAAACAAATAGTTGGGGTGGGTGCTAAGAATAAGTGTATGTATTTGAAGAGTTGATTGGCTGAAGAAGTGGACATCAGTCAAACCACTAGGGTCTATGGGAATATTTTTATCATGGTAATATGAAATTGGAAAAATAAAGACGCCAGAGTAAATTTTTCATGAAAATAAATATGTCTAAGGGACTATTATTGTAGATATATATATTTTTTGGTTTTATCTTTGTGCCTAAATGCCCTTTTTGATAACAATGTTTGTAGTAATAACATTTTCTTTTTAAACAAGTTTATAGAGTCTGTATGTGGAGAGAGCACTGGATTAAATTCACACATTCATTCAACATGACTTCTTGAAAGTCCGTTATATTCAAGCCCTCTCTAGGCTCTGAGGATCCAGTGGTGAACAAGACATTAATCCAGACTCACTCTTTCCACCTAGAGATGTTCATCTTGTCTTCTCCAGGGGCGCCTAAAGAAAACCCTTCAAGTTGATCTCTAGGGATTCCCTCTTTCAGCTAAATTTGTCCAATTTATCTATAATGTGTTTTTGACACACTGCTTAAGATATTTTAAAAAGTATTCTGTATATTAAAATGAAAATATGTGAAAAGACACTGATTTTTGTGACAAAGGATGGTATAATAAACTTTTTAGCTATTAACTTGTAAAAAGAGTTTGTCTCTGCCTATACACTTCCTGTTTCTGTTCTAAATTCATTTTTAAAAGTAAATAGACTTGACTAGGTGACTCTCTGTAGTTAAAATGTTTGTTAAGTGTGATGCTTTCTCTTCCCCTGGAGACTGAGGGAGGGCTGATGAGGTAGAGGGTAAAAGACTCCTTTGCCAGTCTTTGGGCAGATTTACCTAAATCTTTTTTGCTTGGAAGTAAACCCTTCATTTCCATATTTTTCTAACTGCCTACCCTCCTCCCCACTCCCTACCCCCCCCCAGTAGGTTTAGTCCCAACTATCAAGTCTCTCTATCTCTGGTCTCTTATTAAAAGAAAGTGCTAAAATGGCTGGAAAACTGTGCATTTTTGATAGAATGAACCCTATTAAGGTTGATAGTAAATTTTAAAAAATCCCTCACATGTGAGGTTAGTGATAAAGAAGATGAAGAGGGTGGGTGTGGTGCCCTGTTTTTAAACTTAATTTGGGTTTTTGGATTCTGAAATACATTATCTCCTAAGAGTTGAAAAGCTAGTTATTCTTGAGCACTTGGAGAACATCTGTGGAGGAAGTCCAGATGATCATTCAACACCACGATCAGAGTGACTCCTTTAAGTATTCCTAAGTAAACTTTTTGAGGTGTTCTTAAGAAATGACAAAAAATTACCTCAAGATGCCCAAGCACTGTGTTCCCACCACCTTGTAGAGCCAGCTGTTAACATATTAGATTCTTTGTTTGGTCAGTGTACCCCAGAACACCAATGCTAGCAATGCAAGAGCTCATCTGTTTATTCACTGCTATAGCCACCCTCTTCTCCAAGAGTGCCCAGCGCTCTTGGTATTTATTGAATTTTCAATAATATAAGATATTACGCATACCTGTGTAGCCTCATTTGACCACGACTGACAGTATCCTGCTTCTCTTTTCTTCAGTGGAACCCCCCTGAGTTTGATTGTATGCCTTCTGTTTGTTTTTTGTGTTCAAACATACATATGTTTATGAACAGTGCATGGTATTTTGTTTGCTTTAGGGTTTACATAAATGACATTATATAATGTGTATCTTTCTGAAACTTGCTTTGTTCACTCAATATTTTCATGTTTGTTCGCGTTGCTATATACAAATTTCATTTTTTTAATTGCTGTTCCTTCATTTAAATATATATCATTTGAATGAATATTGATTTATTCCCTTACTAATAGGCTATTAGATTTTTCCTGCTTTTTTTTCTGTTATGAATCTACTACTTATTAATGTTCCTTCACACTCCAATCTTTGGGAATAGAAAAATGAACAAATGACGATATTAACAGTGCTCTTAATTGTGACCAGTTATTGAAGCACTGTATCAGTTGTACTAGGCACTATGCTAAGCACTTTGTATTTATTGTTTAATCCTCAATCTAATTTACAAACTAGAAAACTGGAACCTGACTTTATGAGAACCTTGTCAAAGTTAAACAGTTCAGTAAGTGGCAGATTAGGATTCAAATCCAGTTCATGAGCATGAGGTTTAATCCATATATGTGTTTGTGTGTGTGTGTGAGATATATATACATGGCAAATATATGATATATATTAGGATTATATATATTAGAGTATATGAATATATATATGAGATGTCTCTTCACTCACCATTTCTTCCCTCATTGTGATGGGGAGATGTTGAAGTCAGTATGGCCAATGAGTTTCAAAAATGAGTACAGGAGTGGGGAAATGAACTAATAATTTTCATTTTGTTGAAAAGTTGAAATGTTTGTTGCTATGGATTCCCTCTTTGTAGGAGTTTTTTTTTTTTTTTTGAGTTGGAGGCTTTGTGTCACCAAGTCTGGAGTGCGGTGGCACACTTATGACCACTGCAGCCTTGACCTTCTGGGATCAGGTGATCCTTCTGCCTCAGCCTTCCAAGTAGTTGAAACTACAGGTGCGCACTACCATGCCCAACTAATTTTAAAAAATTTATTGTGGAAATGTGGGCTTGCCATGGTGCCCAGGCTAGTCTCAAACCCCTGGGCTCAGGCAACCCTCTCACTGTCGCCACCCAAAGTGTTGGGATTACAGCACCTCATCTGGCCCAAAGGAGCAATTTTTGCTTGCCTGTCATTTTAGGAGTGAAACCAATTGAAATGTTCCTCACCTTCCTTACCTTAAGATACTTCAGAAAGTATTCTATATAGTCAAATGAAAATACATGAAAAAAAGCACTGGTTTTTGTGATAAAGAATGTATAGTGATGTCATAATGATCTTCAGGTGGATAATTGGGGCAGCGTTCTTGTTGAATTAACTTCACAAAGAGAAGGAAAGTCAGAATTATCTCCAGGACTTAACCATCAGCTATAACTCTCTTCTTTATGTATCCATAATGACACCTTTAAGGAAGTCTGAGGGGGAATGTGTGTTAAGACAGAAGTCTTTATTTTGGACAGTTCAGGAATATTTAAAAATATATTTTTACTTTTTTTCTTTTTGTCTAGCAAGACTATTTTCATGATAATTTAATGGGTCATAAAATGATTTATACTTAAGAACTCTGTCGCCCAGGCTGGAGTGTAGTGGCACGCTCACAGCCACCACAGTCTTGACCTACTGCGCTTAGGTGATCCACCTCAGTTTTCCAAGTTACCGGAACTACAAACGCATGCCACCACACTTGACTAGTTTTTTATTGTGATTTTTTTGTAGAAACGAGGTCTCACCAAGTTGTCCAGGCTGGTCTCGAACCCCTGGACTCAGGCAATCCTCTCGCTTCTGCCTCCCAAAGTGCTGGGATTACAGGCTTGAGCCACCATGCCTGGCTACACTTAAAATTAAAAGAACCCTGTATTTTCATCCCATTTTATATTGAGAACAACTGGCACAAAAAATAAAGAACTTGGAAAAAAGTCCGCCTCAGGTGGATGGAGTAGGTGGTATTCCTCAAGAGGTGTGTTTTCACCTCTTTGGAAAGGATTCCCTAACAGATTTGGAAAGGATTCCCCAACACCCCACACCCTACTTTCACAAAGACTGACATGCTACACGGAACTTGCCTTTTTGTTTTTAAAATTTTTTAGATAAATTTTCAGAATAATAAGATGACTAACAACTGTTAATGGTGATTGATGGAATCTTAAACATAATTTTAGTAGAGATTTAATGTGAAGTGTAAGATGACCTAAATTTCCACTAAGGTACAAGGTATTGTCAATATTTAATTGCACCATGGGTAGGCAACTGTGCTAGATTCTGGCTTTGGATTCTTTCCTGAAAAGTGTTAATGACTGGAGAGGAAAAAGAATTCAAAGCTGCTGCTCCTATGATGCAGTGGAGAGCATGGAATGATATTAGTGGTCCCCAGAAGGGTTGCCTGTACATGCCCATAGATACACCATCTCCACTTTAATGCTGGGACTAGCCTTGTGGCCCAAGAGCCAAGATTTGCACGCGGTCTGCTAATATTCATCCAGTGTTCTGTTCACTATGTGCCTCTGGAGCTGATCGTGTTACCATCCCCAAATGGGGTGTTGCTTTGTGGGGCTGGTGAATGGCACTTTTACACAAACCTAGCAAAAGAGATAATATCTATAGGTAAGAATTTCTGCAATATTTCAAGCCATTATTATGCTTCTGCTTATAAAAAGCTAGGTTAGATGCCTTAAGCCACTAAATATTTTGTCCTCATTCTTGCCTTTTTCTTTTGCTATGAAGGCTGTTTGTGTATTTTAGCTTTTCTGTTTCTTTGTGAATGGTATCCCTCTCCCTTCCTTTTTCTAGTAATACTGTTGCTTTATCTCTCTTCCATTCATATTTTTTTTCCTTTCTTTTTGCTGCATGGAGACTCTCTGCTGTACAAGTGTAAGTATTTTTGGTGGCTCTGCAGTTTCTGGCTGTACTAGTTTATATTCTTGTGCTCCATTTGCTTCTGTGCTGCCTGGCTGATCTCCCAGGAGACTATAGTGTCGTCGTCCATCTGCAGATCCTGAATGAAACAGGCAACAATTTAGAGGCAAGATTGGATTTTACAAGATGGTTCAGATAGCAAAACAGGCGATGAATTTAAAATATCCCAGCCATGTGCCTGAAAGCAAGCAGAGTATTGATGAAGAGGATACAAACATTCATGAAGAAAAAAGTGTATATTCCATTCATGTAATAATACTAACATAATAATAATCACAATAATAATCATAATAATAAAGACATGATTACTTAAACTTGCAAGGTTTTTTCCTGATTCTTGTCGTATTACTTGTTTTGGGCCTAGGGTTGTAGAAAATCAGCATCATGATTTGCTTCTTGTATTAGAATTTTTCTAATCAGCTTCTCAACTGGTATTTCTCTTTTTTTCCTTCTTCTAAAGCCTTGGTGGTGTGGGACTTAGTGGAGTAATTATGGATTTTTAAGCTTGGAGTGAGAGTGTTATTTGTTATTTCTTATGCTAACTTGGCAAAACCAAACTGCCTTATGGTGTTTTCTGTGGTGAGATAAACAATTTACCTTTCTTTTAACAAAAATAATATGTCTAGGAATTACATGTTACAAGTGGGTTTGACAGAAAAAAATGTTGTATTGTTTGTGAGGTTCCAACATTAGTCTTTAGTGGTAAAAGTGGATATATCTCTACTGAGTTACATGCAGAATGGTTTAAATCTATTCTAAAAATTGTATTGAAGGAATACAATATCAGAGTAGTGTAGACACTACACTGCTTTTGGATTCTTAGAAAACAAAGCCATTACATTTTTGTTTACATTGTCTGCCACAGTGGGGATTTATTGATGGTTTGTGATGTTAGGACAAGAAAGAAGTCTTTGTTTAGGATTTTTCCTTCTGAAATTACATTTAAAATAAGGGCTTAACACATTTTTCCTCATATTTCTTCAGGATGTGAATGTTGAAAATTCCCTCTCATTACTCATAGAATGCATTTTAGATAAGTTAATTTTGTCTAAACCTAGAGTTGACAGTGTTAACCATGAATTGATTTATGAAAGATTTATTTAGAGTGTGTGTACCTCTTGTTTCTATTGCTGACTGCCTTCATCTGGTGGTCAGTTTGTGATTTCCCTGACTCAGAAAATAATTAGGCATTGACAAATGTCGAGGAAAGGTCAACAAGACTAAGAAACATTTGGAGAAAATTGATCCTTTCATTTTGATGCAAAAACCAAGAGAACTAACGTTTCTAAAGAAGATGATAAAGTCAGATTTTTTTTCTCCCTGGGATGTAATTCATCAATCCAACAGTTTTGAGGAGGAGGAAGGAGAATAGCAAATAAACCAGATTTGTAGAGAAACATTTATTATTTTCTCTAAAATATACACTTTGGTGGATAATCATGGGTCATTTTTACATCTCTTGCTTTATGTGATGGGCTTGTAGGAATAAGCCAATAAGATTGAGGAAGTCGACATTTTCTGTAAAACTAAGGAAGAAAAACTTCCAGAGTCATAAAAATATGAGAGAAATAAGATTCAATTTTTTCTCTCTGTTGTTATTCTTAAATCCCATGAGGGAAAGAGAAGGAATATTGCATTCTCAATACCAGTGGTATAAACCAGCCTGATTGCAGTTCACTCTATTTTAGCAATAGGTCTTTGGCCCTGTGGCAAAACTTTACAACTAACAGATATGATAAATATAGTGAAAGTGTATTATGAGAAATGTTATTAGAAGTGATTTGCATTTTGGAAAAGCACACAAAATGAAGGAAAGCAATGGCATTTTAGAATGCATTTTTCTATTATTCAAACTCTGTATACTGGACTTTGAGGCATTAGAAAATGAGACTGAGAGGAGAAAACTAGTTCCCATTTGACTGATGTAACCATCAAAAAAATCCTGATGATTTTTTGTTTTTTAGTGAGCTGAATGACCCGATGGATATCAGTTTGTAAATGGGTTTCTTTCTATATGTATTACATATTATATCATTCTTTAATATATAAAGCAATATATTCCTTTTCATGTATTTTTAAACTATTGTAGTATGTTTGAAATGTCATAATTTTCATTTATTTTACATGTATTTGTTATCTATGGTAAATGCTTTAATGATAGAAAAAAATTGAGCTGGAATATTTTTGCTCAACAAATACCCTTACTATAAAATTGAATTAAGAGAGGACGGGGGAGACGTCTTCAGTTTATCTATTTTTAAACTTCTTTTTCTATTTATTTGTGATTATCTAGATGAAACTGGTTGAAAATTAGATTCCAAGCTATTTCTTTATTCTTTTATCTACCATAGTTGTGCACAAGGTGGATAGAATACTGAAGAACTTTTTGTGACTAAACATAGCATCTCCTGAGAGTTCATTATTTTTAGAGATTTTGCTTATGAGTAGACCAGTCAGGCCACTAACTTCTTCAGCCAACTGCAAGGCCAGTTTTGGGGAGAACTGCCTTCAAACTGGATTTTTTCCCAGTTGCATTGGGTTAATTTTGTTTTTATTGGCTCTGCAAAACCTGTTAATTTATAAATAGTAGATACTCCTCAGATTATCTGTCTTTAATAAAACTTCAAAATAGCCAAATAAGCAAGTTTCATTGTCTATTTCACGAAAACCAGGCTGGATTTAAATACAGTTGCTCATTTGTTTGTCCCTTTTCTCTCAACAATAAATGAAAGCAAAAGAATATTATTATTAAAACTGGCATAGTTGTCAAAATTATAAAATTGTTTTCTTTAAAGTTCGGTATAAACCAATTTATTCTTTGAGCCAAAGAATGTTTTTAACCATGTGGATTTTTTTTGAGAAAGCCTTAGATGACAACCTATTAAAAGAAGTAAAAGTATACATTTCAGTTCTGTTATCTCTTAGTTTGCACATATATCAGTTTCCAGTACCAAGCCAGTTAAAACATCCCTAAAATCCATCCATCTGGTTATTGATCATGAGTGGTATGGCAGGAAGTATGTTAGGCTGACACTCATTCCTGGGTTCTACCTGTGGCATGACCGCTTGAATGTTAGTTGTTATCTCCCTGATTTGGTTTTGTCCTTTGGGTTTATGTGTGTAGGTGATGACAAAGGTTCCTTCTAGCTTTGACACTTGTGTGATTGTATTGAGGGAGAGGACAATACTTTTCTGAGGATTGGCTTTGCATCATCAACGGTTGGCACAATTGCTAGGAAAATACTCTTAAGATTTGGCCTTGGTTTGATTTCAGGTTCCATTTTTTAGAGGATTAGCAGATTCAAAGCCATCTTAAGAAGTGCCAGCAGATACAGGTTTTTGAGTCTTGGCACCTTTTCGTGTTCTTTGTCCATGATGTCAAGATCAAAATTTACATGGCAAAATGTGAAACAAACAAATTAAGCTACTTAAATCATTAAACGGACATAGAAATAATTAAGCATTACTTACATTGATGTTGCTGTGACAATGATCAGTGAATAGTTGTGTTTTCAATTTTTTGTGACTACTTTTTATAGTCTTTGAATTTTATTTTTATATCTATGTTAGCATCCTCACATATAGCTTGGAGTTAATCTCTATATCTTTTGTTGTTGTTTTCAGCTATATAAGTAGAATTTAACTTGTTAGGGATTGGTAAAAAGAAAGAGTTTAGCTGCATCATTTAAGAAATTCTAAACATTTAGAAATATTCTGTCTTCTCAGTCAGGCTATCAGCCATTCTCTAAAGAAGTAAAACAAATACTGAATTGAAACAATTGATCTGCAATGTTTCTAAGTTTGAAAGGCAAGTTTTCTGTGATTACCTAAGTGTTTTCTTTATTTTATTGCTAGATGACTCCTAAATCCAAAAGGAAGAGTATCCACAGCCGAATGCTACGGCCTGTTTCTAGGGCCTTTGGTAAGTATTTTGCTACTGTCAGTCATTTCCTTATAGCTATGAAACACCCTCATCAAGGACCTCAGAACATTTTAGAGACATTCCTTAGGGATGCTGCTCTATATGGGTAAATATTGAGAAAGAGAGTTAAGTACAGTAAGTCCCCTACGTACAAATGAGTTCTGTTCTGAGAGCACGTTTGTAAGTCCAATTTGTTCACAAGTCCAACAAAGTTGAACTAGATACCCAACCAACACAAACAGCTTTATAGTACTATACTAAAATAGGTCTTATAATACCTTTCCCACAAATAATACATAAAAAACAAATAAAAAATAAAACATTTATAATCTTACAGTATAGTACCCTGAAAAGTACAGTAAGACAGTACAGTACAACAACTGGCATGCAGAGACTGGCATTGAGTGAACAGGCAAGAAGGGTTACTGACTAGAGGAGGGAGAGGAGGTAAGAGATGGTAGAGCTGATGGATCATCAGCAGTAGGAGATTGGACATGCTAACACATGTTTGTATCTTTGAAAGCTTGCAACTTGAAAGTTCATATGTAGGGGACTTACTGTAATTGGTGAATTGGCATTTGCTATTCCATGAGAGATGTAAAATTACTTTAAGTACTGTTTTATCTATCTCTATTGCATTCAGCTTTGGCCTTATGCTTTTTTCTTTAATTTTAGAAATGGAGTTTGATCTAGATAAAGCACTGGAAGAGGTACCGATTCACATCGAAGATCCGCCTTTCCCATCCCTCAGACAAGAGAAGCGGAGCTCAGGATTTATCTCTGAGTTACCCTCTGAAGAGGGGAGGAAACTGGAACACTTCACCAAGTTAAGGCCAAAACGGAATAAGAAGCAGCAACCCACTCAAGCAGCGGTAGGTGGGATGCAGAAGCCCTTTCTCTCCTTCACCCTTTCCCTCTCTGCGGGAGAGTTGAAATCTTGCTAAACTGCATTGTACAAATGAAAGCTATGGTTAAGGAGACTAGATCCTCTTTACATGTGACAAAGCATTTCAACTTGGTGCTCAATAATTTTGGGGAAGGCAATGATGTAAAGTTTACAGTTCTTAGAGCTGCCCCTGGAAGTCCCTAGAAAAATATCAGACATGTGGGTGAGATATATAGGCTACCTTTGTAGTATTTTACAGTGTCTGAGGAAAAATATATAAAATAAGTACCAAAAGAATTTTTTTGTAACTAAAAATTGTTTGATCCTGGCGTTCACACATATGCGTTAACCTCCTCTGTGCTCTGACCTTCTGGTCTGGTCCCTCTGGTCAATAACCAACACATTGATGTGCTGGAGAAGAAGCGTATGTGGGAGCCCCGGTGTGTGACTCTCAGAAATCTGCTTTTCTGCTCCAATAGAAGATTGAATTGTTATATCTTTTAACATGATGTACCCAGTGTCTCTATTATGTCTTTTCTGTCCTTTATAGCCACTGAAAAAGTTTGCCTATATCTAGTTTCTTTCTTCCTCACCTTCCCATCACCCTGAAACCCACCAAAATCCTCCTTCTATACCTACTTACCCCCAAATCCACCTGCTCAAGGTCACTTATGACCTAATCCTTGGACTATTTCCAGCTGTTTGTCATCTTACTTGATGTCTCAGCAATTATTTAACATAGAAGGCTCCAACCTTCCTGAAAGGCAATTTCTCACTGGTCTCTTGAATTTCACATTCTTCTTTTTCTCCCTACTTCTCCAGGATGCCTTTTCTGTTTCCACTGTTGGGCCTTTAAGTGTTTTTGTTGTCTGGGTGATGTTATCTAAACCCATTGTTTTAGTCTCTGTTTTTGACTGTGGCTGCTATACTGAACTCTAAATTTCTGGATATTCACTTGCCAATCGAACTTAAGTGTCCTGGGGCACCTTGGGCTCAATAAATTCAAAACTAAGATTCTGATTTTCCATACAAACCTGCCCTTCTTCTTATATCCCCTGTTCTTCATGGAACATCACCACTTGACATGTTAGAAAACTGGATATGATCCTGACCACCAGCTTTCTAACTTCCTCCTTGCCATTCCTACCTCCCATCTTGGACTCCAGTCCTTTAATGCTACAACACTTTTCTCATTGCTTCCTCTCACATCCTGGGCAGATAATGACTTTCCAGGTTTTCAGATCTCCACTCAGGTAAGACTACTTCCAGGAAGCCCTTCCTGTCTCTGTCTCTATTCCCCCACAGAGCTATGGTTGCACAACTCTAGGGAAGGTTGTTCTCACAGACTAGTTGTACACAGTGTACAGCCTGACCTGAGTACCCCTCTATGGAGACTCTGGCTCCTCCAGTGCCTGCCTGCTCTGTCACAGCTCTTATTACGCAATGTTTTCTCAGCTCTTTCTTCCTTGTCTGTGAGTTCCATGTAGGCAGAGCCTGTGATTTATTATGTGCAGTGTCATTATAGGTTGCAATATAGTGGGTGACCAATAATACTTATTGGATAAATAGGTGGGTGGCTGGAGATAAAGATAGATGAGGGTCACAACAACTTATCTGCATGGTCAATAGTGTCCTCACTTTACATCAGGCTTTAGTTCTGTTCTGTTTATTTCTGTCATCTGAATAGCTTGACACAGTTTCAAAAACAGACCAAATTACACACACACACACACACACACACACACACACACACACACACACTCTTCTACTTCATTGTTTTCTAATGTACTTGATTTTATTTTTTAAGTACATTATTATATACTCTTAAAAAATACACTTTATTTTTCATAAGAGAAAAGCCTTTGGAGATAGTGAAAAAGGCAGCTTCCCATACAATAACCCACACTCTAGGTTTTATATTGTTACTGAATAAATTATTTCTCTTTGATTCTTTCCATGTGGAGAATCATTACTAGTGTAACTAGTAATGATTGAAATGATGGTTTAAATTTCCCCTTGATTAAGGTGATGACTCATGGAAAGAGAGAGAGAATTTTGTGTATGTTTTTCTTTATTCATTTCAAAAACAAGAAAGAAGAGAAGGTAATTGTAACAGAGTCCTTACTGGAGGCACATGCTAGAGACTGCAAGGGAGCAAAGATTTCTTTTCTCACCCATCTCTAGGTTCATGGCAGAAGCACCTATGGCAAAAAGCAGATTAACAAGAGAAAAGTATAGTCACATTTATATTTGTAAGTTTGATGGTAGTCTTCTGAAATGAAGACGCAAAGAAACAGGAAAACCTGTGAATTGTTATGCTAAGTTTGATGAAGAAGTAGATTGTTGTACAGAAGTATGATTGGACAAAGGTAGGTATGATCTAATGGCAATAAACTGGGGGAACTTAGCAAAGCATGTTCAGATTTTATTTATAAAAAATAAAAACAAGAATAAAAATACAAATACAAAAATACAGTATAGCAACTATATAGCATTTACATTTCTTTATGTATTATGAGTAATCTAAAGATTATAAGAGGATGTTTATAGATTATATGCAAATACTATGCCATTTTATATCAGAGACTTGAACATCCATTGGATTTCAGTATCCATGGGAATCCTGGAACAAATACCCCTTGGATAATGAGGAACGACTTTCTTAAGTAGGATAACACCAGCCATTATATGAGATAAACTTTACTATGTTAAATCTCTGATATTTTAGACATTATTTCTTGCTTACTTCATAGCACATTGTGGGTATTTCTGGTCAGGAGACCCTATAATAATCCTTCAAGAACCCAAGCTGCCTTTGCCTGTGGCTCCACCCTCCTCTTTGGTCCTTGGAGTCATATCCCTTTAGCTGGAGGATGACATATCCTAGGATGTTCTCTCTTAAGGACTCTGTAACACAAAGGTGAGTTTCAAAATAATGGATTGTGGCCATGGGTCTCAATAGATCTGTCTCACACCCATGAGCTTTTATGTGTCAGGTCTGAAAGTGATAAGGTGAGCATCATTTTCACCCAAATACCACTATT
Organism: Carlito syrichta; assembly: GCF_000164805.1. Lineage (NCBI taxonomy): Eukaryota > Metazoa > Chordata > Mammalia > Primates > Tarsiidae > Carlito > Carlito syrichta. Next base: position 466,488 of record NW_007245741.1, read on the forward strand.
CAGGACTTGGCCATGTGCCACCTAACTGCAGATGAACCTGAGAAACACATTCTAACCACACCTAACGGATGGAGGAGTGCTTTCTACCTACTCACTGCCTGTTAGCTATTGCTTCTTTCTACTTTTGCCTATCATAAGGGTAGGTGAAAAGTATTCCCTTGAGGAAAAAAAAAATCATTGAAAAATCTACATAGAGGAGTGGAAAGAACACTGGACTGGAATATAGTCCTGACTCTGCTACTAACTAGAATAATCTCTCAGTGGAAGTAATTTTAAAGATGATCTACTCACTATTCTAGGGAATACGAAGCCTAGGGCAGATAACTGATCTGCCCACAATTTTCCTCTGATAATCAATATTATGCCATTAATAGCTTCACTTTGGATATGTCAGTGTCAGTCTGTTTGCTGTATATAATTGGCTTTGCCTCACACTACTTGGCTTAGTGATGAAACAACCCAACTCTAACTAAATCCTGGTTAATAGATTTTCTCCTATGTGCTTTGAATCATGGGATCATAAGGCTGGAATAGATTTTAAAATCATCTTGTTGAGTCCCTCATCAAGTGTTTAAAAATCCTTACTCAGCCATCAGTTGGTCCATTCATCTACAATGACATCTTTCTCTGTAGCTACCATTTTTTAAAAGCTCTAATTATTAGCAAATTTGTTTGTGTGTGTTGCTAAAAATCTTACTTTATAGTTTTAACTTAGCCATCTTATTCCTGTCTTCTGGAGTGGCACTATTATTTAAGTCTCTTCTACCTAGTAGACTTAACAATTTTTGTGGTCAAATCTAATTTCCTTAGCTCTTTCCGTGTTCTTCATTTCAAAATGTCTGGATCCGTTTACAAGTGTTATTACTCTGTTCTGAATAATTTGCAATGTGGCACTCAAGACAAAATAAAGTACTTTTAAATTCTATACTTCTGTTTATTCAACCACAGGTTGTATTCACCATTTTAATGGCTGTGTCATCCAGGTGACTGGTATTGGTCTTATTCTCAGGCAAGGCCTAGAATGTGTTTTTATAAGCATATTTCAGAGAAAATGGGGTACATGTATCAGGGAATCTGATTTTACCCAGAAGTCCTAGTATACTTCCAGTTACATTTCACTGGCAGAAATGAACCACATTTTCACCCCCAGCTACAAGAGAATCTAGGAAGATAAGTGGCCATTTGGTTACATTGATACTTCCGATAAGTCAGGGTTTTGTTATTGAATAAGCAAGAGGATAGACACAAAGCAGTTTCTGCTGTTTATTCACTTGAGAAAGTTTTCTTCTATTTTGCTAAATTTTTTTTGGATGAATGTTAAATTAGATTATTTTTCAGTCTCTTTTAATCTGTTATTTTGGTGAATCACATCAACAGCTTTTTTTTTAGTGTAATGACACTCTTGATTATGGTATTTTTGCTTTGTTTTAATATACTGCTAGACTTTGTTACTATTTTGTTAGAAGTTTTACATCTATGTGCATAAATGAGAGAGACTTATCATTTTTCTTTCTTTTTCTTATCTAGACCATCCTTGTAGTTTGGATTTCAAAGTTTTACTATCCTCATAAAATTGGTTAGGAAGCTCTTTCTCCTTTCTTATTCTCTGAAACAGTTTGCATTTAATAAAGATTGTTCCTCTCCTGGGAAGCCATCTGGGCCTGAAGCATTGTCTGTGTGCTATGTACATGTGATGCTGATATGTAGATGTTTTACTAGGAATTGGATTTCTTTTGTCATAGATCTATTCAGTTTATTTCATTTGTTTTTAGACCGTTTTGATAATTTATACTTTTCTAGGATATTGCCCATTTAATTCATCTGGTCATTTAGTTCTTTATAGAATTATTTTAAAAGTTTTTAGTTTCTCCTGTGTCAACAGTTATACCTTTTTTTAAAATTTTAATACATTCTATTGCCTTTTTTCTTAATATGTTTTGTGGTTGTCTCTTTTAATAGACTTTTTCTAAGAACCAACTCTTAGTTTTATCAGTCATCTCAAGTTCATTAATTTTTCCTTTATTATATTTTCTTCAATTTATTTCCTTTGGGTTCCTTGTTTCTTGACGTGCTTGTTTAGCTCATTAATTTTCCATGTTTGTTGAATATATGCACATAAGAATCCCTGATTATTCAGTTCATTAATTAGCACTCTTTGAGCATATTTGCTCAAAGAGTTACTAATATACTTAATTGTCCTTCCTTCCTGCCCGTCTTTGTCCGTCCAGCCTATGAAGACATTGTGAGTGATTTGGCAGCTGTCTTGTCAGAATCCAGGTGTACCGCCTACTGTGTTTCCCTGGTGTATTCACTTTAATAATCCTGGCAGAGGGAAAACAGAGGGTGGTCTGAATTAATTGTCTTTAGTCTTCAAAATCACTAACTTATTTTCTAAGCATTCACAGATTATCTTTTTAGCACTTACTTATACACCAGAGGTGCAAAATCTACCTTTATCAAATATCAACAACTGCAGTTCCTGATTTTATTTGTGAATGCCTTTCTCTGAGTGCAGAGGCAGAGGTTGCAGATGTTAATTTATGTCTAAAGTTTCTGCTCTCTCCCTTCTAAACAACTGTGCTAGTCTTTTCAGTCTGAAATTTATTTTTTGTGACAGAAAAGACCAAAGGCAAATGGAATTTTGAGAATTTCTGATATCTATATGTTTTTTCCTTTTTGTTTTGCTAGAAAAGGAGCTAAAACAGCGTGTGCATTTGACCTTGAACTCTGTTGCCAACTACAGTTCATTTCAGTTTTTAGATTTTCTACTGCTCTTCTTACAGGTGGACACCACCTCCTGCTTTCTATTTTAGCAGGTGCATTTTAAACTGTGTCTCACTGAAGTCTCCCAGGGATACTGGACTTCTCTTAACCTGTCTACTCGCTCAATCTCTTTATCTCTAAAATGACAGGGTTGGACTGGGAATCTTTAAGGGTCAGTCAGTCTAGCTGTAAAAACTGACTTGTCCTGCAGGAAAGCTGACTGCTTTGTTCAGCTCTATGCCTCCTTCTCTGAAATCCATTGATGTTTCCCTCATCTCCAGAGAACCTTTTGTGCCAGGTGTGAATTTTGTTTCAAAACAAGCAAAAATAAATTTTCCTGAGGGAATAACTTATACAAGTAAAATTTAATTTTTTTCTCAAAATGTATAGGGAAGTCATTTAAGGGGATGGTGGAAGGAAGTCCCATGTTGAAACCGTATGTCTGCGATCACATACTTCTTCATCTGTCAGTCGGGTGACCTGTGTGGGTGCCCTCACTCTCTGAGCCATTGTTCGATCCATGACTAACCAAAAAGTAGGATAAAACTATCCTTTTCAGTTCAAAGGATGTGATGGTGAAATAAAAATGTGTGAAACACATTTAAATTTTTAAGGACTGTATTCATTTAGGGGGCTATTATTGCTAATAGAGATTCTGTTTTCTGTTCATTTCCAAAAGAACAAATGATAATATAGTATAAGCAAGCTCTGTACAATTTTATCTTTTGTAATCAAAATAAAAGTTATCCAGTGAGCTTTTTTTCCCTTCTCATAACCGAAATACAGATTTTCTGATTCTCTGCTCTATTGAATACATGGGGAAACCTTGCTCCAATATAAGCACCATTCAGATAAGAGGTATACTTACTTTTATTCACATTTCATAGGGCTTGCTGTATATTATCTATTGTTGGCTCACTTTTTGGCATTTCACAAACATGAACTTAAGCACTTTTTATAATGTAGTTTTCCTAAGGAGTGAACTAGATGATTGTTTGATGCCAATGGTCTTTTCTTTAAACAATTCCCGTATAGATATAAGCCAAGGTTCCCCTAGGAACAACTTCCATCTCAAGATTACAGAAGATAATTTTCTCCTGCTTTATGGCAAGACATCTAGACCAGGTATCTCTACCACATGAGAATTTGTCCTTTTACCCAACAGCATGGACTTTTTCTTGATGGTCCACAAGGTATCTATGTAAAATAGTAACACACCACTACAGACACAAATCAAGCATCTGAGTAAACGAACTGTGAGTTGTTCATTCAAAGAGAAACACTAACTTGGTAAATAGTTTTACTATAGCAGCTTTTCTCATGAGACCTGAATTTTCCACTGCCTGTTGGACACCTGTCTCTAAATATTTCACAGCACCTCAAACACTTGACAAGATGAGACTCATCATATTCTTCTCCAATTATGATGTCTGTGCTGTATTCCCTAGAACCAAACTCCTATTCATACAACCTAGAAACGTCGATTTTATCTTGGGCAATTCTTTTTTCCCCCCCTGTTCTTACTTCTCCTTAATTAATTCCTCATCACCTCCAGATTAGGTCAGATTACTGCAAGAGTCTTTGATTTGAGCTCCTGAACAGCTTTTCTTGCATAAAATCGCTGGCCTCTCCAGGTAGCCCTTCATGCTGCCCCAGAATTATCTCCCCAAAATTCAGGTTAGGCCATGCCACTTCTTTGTTTGCTCTCTATCCTTCATGAAGTAAATTCCATACTCCTCAGCATAAGGCTCAAGGCTGTTTGTTTGAGTTTTTGCATTATTAGTTGGGAAGTATTCAAATGGATGTTACAACATACCCAAATAAAAGTGGCTTACAGAGATATTTTTTCAGCTGACAGAAAATCCAAAGGTTTCAGGATCCAGAACTAGTTTATTGAGCATCACAACACAAGCACCCAGGTGCCTTATCTTTTTGTCCTCAGGCTTACCCCCTTGGCAAACTCCAGTTGGCTGCCACAGCTTAGGCATCACATCTTTCTCACATAACCATGCAGAAAAATGCATTCTCTCCTTTCAGAAAAACCTGCCATGAGCCCCATAGTAGATTTTGCTTTGTATCTCACTGACCAAGATTGTATTCCACACCCATGCCTAGCAATCACAGGCAAGAAAGTGGAATCACAGTATTTGGCTTATAGGGATCAGTATTCACAACTTAAAATCTGGGCTTTTCTAGCAAGAAAGAAAGGAGGCAGAGCAGAGGGTTTGGAGTAGCCACTAAGGAGGCCATTATAAGTGTCTTCCAGGCTTTATCCTTTGCAGTTAGCTCTACCTACATACCTTAGGGTCCTGGAATTATCACCACACTCAGAACTCAGTGTGCATTTTATTTTTCCATCTATGTGGGGGTCCAGCCCCGCAAGGGTCGTTAGATTTCCTGAAGGAGAGACAGATAGGCGAAGGATGAAAATATTATATTCAGACACCTGCTTCCTGAACAGATGACAATTTAATGTTAGTTAACACAGAGCTTTTATATCATTTGTAAAGGGGCAAGACAAAGAAAATTCCTTCACGTACATATCTTCTAACAGTTAGCATCTAGTGGTCTTAGCAACAAACAAACCAAGATCCCTATAAACATTCAGACATCGAGTCTTATTCATAAAGCCAACAATGATACTTTTAGTCCAGAGTCCCAAATTACAGCCCTTGAAATGTCTCAAGAAAGTTTCTAAGTGTACATTTCTTCATGTGTCAGGAGTTTTCCCATCTGGGGCTTCTATGACCTTCAGAGCTCTGTAATCGCCTCCCTTGTCCAGATGTCTTTGTTACTTTTCTTTTATCCTGCAGTGCTTGTTTCTAAAGAGAACTCAAAAGAAGCTTTTAGTAATGTTTCCCAGGCCCCCAAGGTTGCTTTCTGTCTTTAGCTAATCTATCATAAAAGTGTCTGATTAGTATATTTTGAGTTTAGTGAAAACCCACTCTACAGACGTTAACTTAGAGTTTTAACTATTGAATTAAGTAAAAACCTTAACGATAATCTTTATCCTAAGTCAGTGAAAACAGTGTTATAAATCACCTACATAACTCCTAGATAGATGTTAGAACTTATAATGAATTCATAATGAACTTACTATAAACTTGTGCTTCTAAAAAACTTTATGTATAAACACTAAACTGCATAATTCTAAATCAAATAAGGAGTGAATACACTTATATCATTTATTACTTAAGCAATATCTAGTAACTTATAACCAAGTGAAAGAAAGCATTCTTGATGTGCTTCAGAGTTTAACCCTTACATATGTTAGAAAAGGCCAAGCGGCATAGTGGGAAAATGGAAAAATGCACCATGACATTTCCAGGTTAGCTGTGAGTACTTCGCATAAACATGCCATTTTCTTTTTTCACGACTGCACAAAATTTCTTCAGCTGTACCAACAGCAAAGACAGAAGACAGAAGGGCCTCAGCTGCCTGGACTCGCTTTGCAGCCAGGGGGGTCCTCAGCACACCTGGACTTTGTCAATCAGGCGGGCCTCCAAGGCTGGCCCCCAACACATCTATTCTTTTTCCCCTTAGCACACGGCTCCCAGTGCTTTTCTCTGCTTTTAGAAATATTTGACTCTTCATAGCCTATTAGGTACAAGTTTCTTATGATACACCAATCAGCATGAGTCTTCCACCGGACATTGTGTTTATTACTGTGCATTCTTCACTTTTGTTTCTTCCTGTCTTTGTTTGTTAGGCTAGTACACATGACTTTGTATTCCAGCAGATTATGTGGTGCCTATTTTAGTGAGTCTTGTCCTTCCTATGGCCCTTATTACAGTGTCTTGAATCTAGTAACAAATATTTGCTAAATTAAGATGAATGTGACTTGACACTACATGTGTTTGTCTTGCAGGTCTGTGCTGCCAACATAGTCTCTCAAGATGGTGAACAGAATGGTCTTATGGGGAGAGTAGATGAAGGTGTAGATGAATTTTTCACTAAGAAGGTGACCAAAATGGATTCCAAGTGAGTTCAGAGGCATTTTACCAATAGTGTTATTTCATATTTACATTATAACCAGTTATAATAAACTTAGTACACTAAGTCTCATTTTATAGTAGGAATTACTTATTCTGATGGTTTGCAAAATATTTCAGCAACATCAGTGTCACCTAGGAACTTGTTAGAAATGCAAATTCTCAAACCCCTACCCCAGATATGCTGAATAAAAAACACAGCAATCTATGTTTTAATAAACTTTCCAGATTATACTGAGGTGTGCTCAAATTTGAGAACTGTTGTACTATTTTAAACCTGACTATGAAATGCGTGGCCCCCTGCCACCACTGCCGCCCTGCCTCCCTTCCCTGTAAGGTATTTTTTTTAAAGGTTGTATTACATTCACTGGATGGTTTCGTTATAGGGCAGTGATCAGTGGTATGCTGGAATTATCTACTTTGAACTTTTTCACTTTCATAATTTGATATATTAGGGGAGGGGCTAAGTCATTGCTAAATGACATGCTTTACCAGTGTCAAAATGACAGAATTAGTGAGGAGGCTTTAAAGTTAGCATTTTCTAAAGCATTTTCTTATTATTAAGATAGTTTTCTTAGAAGACCAATTCAGTGATACTTTTGTTAACAGTTCTTTAACCTGAAACACTCTAGTTTTTAAGCATGCTTTGTACCAAGTTATTTAATCCTCAATTTAATGCATATCCATTTCCAAAATGCACTCTTAACATGAATTTGTGTCTATGAAGTATTATTCACCTTGAAATATCAAATTCAAGAACAAATTTAAAGCCTGCTGACAAGCCAAGGGCGGCAGGCTGGGTACAGGTAGGGAAGGAGATAGTCCATTCTATAGATTGATGTACCTTATCTTGCCTCAGCAGGATGATGAGGTGGAAGTAAGTTAAATTTTTATATCCATAACAGTGTAACTTACCAAATCTTATAAGCTTCAGGGCCCAATTATTTGTCTTCTTGACACTGGCCTTGAAACTGAGCATACTATACTTGGCAAAATTGTATTCTCCTTATCTTTCAAGAACCAACCTAAATGTCATTTATTCTTTGAAGCTTTCCCATGACTACTTCTTCCGCCTGGTATTAATTACTGTTTCTGTACTGCTGACTTTTTTTTTCCTTTCTCTACACACTTCTGCTAGAAAATACATAATTCTTTGAGAATTCCTTTTTAATTTTGTCATAACCCAAGGAATAGATGAATGTATATTTTCAATGTAAAATATTCAGGCAATACCAACAAAAAAACAGAGCAAAATGGAAAATCCCCCTTGATGATATGCTTTCAAGTCTTTTTTTTTTATTCCCCAAATAAAATACTATTCTTCAGGAGCAACTTGGGTCTTATTTTTTTGTTGTAACATTGGTTTCTAACACAGCCCATAATATATAGTCTGCCCCAAATCACTGATGGTTAAAAGAATTGAGACAACTTGACCTGTCTCCATATAATCTACAGATACCAACATAGGTGCTTTTCTTTTTAAACTTCAAAAAATTATATTCAAATAGTGGGGCATGTATAGTAATACCTTCCCCAGTATGATTTCCTCTCCTGTTAATTCTACTTTTTTTTTTTTTTTTGAGTTGGAGTCTCACTCTTCGCCTTGGCTGGAGTGCAGCAGCACACTTATGGCCACTGCAGCTTCGACGTGCTGGGCTTAGGTGGTCCTTCTGCCTCAGCCTTTCAAGTAGCTGTAATAATGTTACTTTTTTCTTTAATAGGCTCTGAGTGAAAGTTGGGTAAATTTTTTAAGGTGTAAAATCCATTTTCTACAAAGTTACTGCTCAAGGAGGATTCTGTTTATATTCCAGTGCACAAATAGAACTAGATACATTAATTTTCAGCAGATGATGGAGTCTACTAAAAGTTATGATTTTTTAATTTCATTTTGTTATAAAAATAGATTATTGTTTGTCTCATGTGTAAAGGGCAGGGTATAGGTAACATTAAAATGTCAAATGGTCAACCTGGCTTTTTATTTTTTTAAGTCCCTTGTTTCTTCCCCAGAGCCAACTAACTTCTGTTTCTTTAATTGTTTATTTTGCTTTTAATAGCGTGCTTTTCCTTTTCTATTTTTTCACTTTTAGATCGTAACTGTAGCTGCTGACTTCTTACATTAGATGAGATAATACAGGTTGAACTTCTTTTATCTGAAATACTTCTGGTCATTTTGGATTTTGAAACATTTGCATTATACTTATTGGTTCAGCATCCCTAATCTGAAAATCTGAGATTCGAAATGTGTTGGTGAGCATTTATTTTGAGCATCATGTTGACACTCCCAATGTTTAAGATTTTTGAGCATTTTGATTTTTGGATTTTCAGATTCAAAATGCTGTCTTCATAGTTCTTATATACTCTGTCATCACCAAACACACACCCACACACCTCTCTCTCTCTCTCTCTCTCTCTCTCTCTCTCTCTCTCTCGTCCTCCCTTTCCCTACCCCCATCTTTTAAATTTAATTTTATCATAATTGTTGGTATCTTAGACCATTTTCCGTCACTGTAACATACCCTTTGACTGGGTAATTTATAAAGGAAAGAAGTTTATTTAGCTCATGGTTCTGAAGGTTGGGAAGTTCAAGATTGGGTGGCTGTATCTGGTCAGCTTCTAGTGAGGGCCTTATGCTGTATCATGACATAGTGGAGAAGTGGGAAGAGAAGTGACTGCAAGCAGAAAGGGAGGAGGGTACAAAGGAGGTTGGCCCACTTCATAACACCCATTCTCTCGAGAGCTAATTCATTCCCGTGAGAACTAACTCAGTGTCATTGGTCTCGTTGATGCATCTTAACTCATTTGCAATAGCTGACGTGAATTTACATCATTCTAAATTCTGTTCCTGGTTGCCACTGATGTGAATTTACGTCTTTGCAAATTCTGTTTCAGAATGTTGCTACGTTGTCAAATATATGTGTTATTATATTTTCTTGAAAATGAAGTGAGGCAAGGAGAGAGGAAGTTAATTGAGATATTTATCTGATATCTACTGAGCAATGTTACTGATTTACGTAGTTGCTAAAAATTGCAAATTGGTCATTATTTTGTTGCAATTAGTGTTGTATACTTGTATTTTGATATTTCAAGGCTTTCATACTTAAACATGAAAAATAATGTGCCATAATTATGGAAAATGAAGAAATACATGCTGATGAGATTTCTGAGGTTAAAGGTGAAAGTGAACTTATTAGTGATAGTGAGATAGATAGTGATGTAATGATGCGATGTAAACAAAGAAATATATATAATATATATTGGGTTTACAATCCAAATAAAAATACAAAGTACAGAATGCTGATCAGAGTGGTATGGTTTGAGGCAAATACTGGATATGTCTGCAACTTCTGACTGTATTATGAAAAAGGTGACAATTTAGAAAAGACTATTTCACTTGTGCTTAATGACAGAAGTTTGCGACAACCAACTTCAGACTTTTTATTTTAATTTTCACCTGCTCTTAGTATTAGGAAAGTGAAAAATTTGCCAATAACAAATGTATGAACAACCTAATCACCTCTTGAAGGGACACTCCCAGCACTTTCACATTGGGTTCCAAGCCTCAACATGAATTTTGGTGGGGACAAACCACATTCAAACCACAGCAATTGATTAGATCAATATTAAATGTTTGCTTCATTCTAACCATGTAAACATTTACAACTGAGTTATATAGTATACTACGATTACATTTCCTTTTCTATACAACTTTTTATTTTTCCTGGAGTTAATAATTGGTCCCCTTTTTTGTTTGCTTAGTTTTCTGCATCCCTATCACTGGCCATCCCCTAAATCTCTAAAGATATAAATCTCCTCTCATTTTGTTCAGTTATCTCGAGTTTTATCTTCTCGAACACATGTCTCACCAATGCCTGACCAGCTTTCAATGTGAATTCTGGATCCTTCCCACTGATGTCTTCTTGGACCTCCCTTTATCATCTGCTAGGAGATTTGGGGGATCCTCTTCCCCCGTTTGAGTGTTGCTTTCCTATTTCTACTGGCCTGCGTCAGTCTTATTTATGCCTTTGTTTTGGTGAAGCACCCCCTCAGGTTGCTTCATGACAAAGTGAGCATGGGAAGTGAGTTTCTGTCACTTGCATATCTTTCATTTTGATTGCTAGTGGCATTAGGCATCGAGTTGTAAGTTGGGATCCAGTTTTAACTTAGAATTGAAAACTTTGCTTCGTTATCTCCTAGCTTCTGTTGTTACTTGTGAGAACCCAGTGCTATCATGAGTTCTGATCCTTTGTGATTTGTTTTTTGTTTTTCTTCTTCTCTGGAAAACAGTTGGGATCTTCTCTGTGCTCCTCGAGTACTGAGATTTTATGATGACGTACCCTTGGATGGGATTTTAATTTTTTTTTTTTTAACCAATTTGCTATCACTCCCTGAGCCATTTCAATCTGGAAACTCATGGCCTTTGGTTCTGGGATTTTCCGTGTCATAATTTCTTCCCTTTTTCTCTGTACTTTTTTTCTCAAAGTTCCACTATTCAAGTTTTGTATTTCTTCTAGTAACTCACTAATTTTTACCTTTTCTCTCTTGTTTTCTTATTCTCAGTATTTCCTGTTCCCTGCTTTACAGGAGATAGCCTCAACTTTGAGTATTTTTTACTTCTGCTATCACATTTAGCTATCATTCTTTTTTCATAGATGCAGCATTTTCTTTCATATTGAAAAGAAATGTGGCACAAATGAAACTATTGAAACTGTGGCTGGAGCTTGTCAACTGATGGGATTCAGTGTAGGGTGGTCTTTCTGGACCATTTTGTTGGGGGAGAGGGTCTCCCTGACTCTCAGAATCTTTAGGATTTTTTTTTTATGTTGGGCTTTAGAAACTTTGATTTCCTTCCTGGTGGGAATAAGCCTGCCTGTCCTGATTCTGGGATCTAGAGTGTCAGATGGGGGCTAGGGGAGTATGCAGGCTTTCCTGAGCCTCCCCATGTTCACTGTCCTACACTTTAGCTCAGCTGCACCTGGTGCCCTCAGCTCAGCTTCTTTCGTTTTCTCACTCCGGAGCATAAACTTAGGGTAGGATGGGTATCACAAGCTCTGTAGTTTGAGGAGAGCATCTCATAATGTTGCTTCTTTTAAGCTGTGACATCACGTCCACTTGCAGAGGTGCCTGTTGCCTTCACTCTGGAGCAGCACAAGTACACTTACTTCTGGGCCTCCTGACTGCTGGCTTAGGCTTCAGCTTTCTCACATCTATTAAATCAGTTTTCACTCATAACTACTATATTTTGGCTTCTGAATGTTGATATTTTTGTCTTCTCTCCCTGAGGGGCTTATGCTTTTAAAAAGAAATCCCTTGCTGCTATTTCAATGAAGATTCAGGGGAGCTAAGTGGGTATTCAGGCTGCCAGCTTTAAGTCAGAGACAGTTGTTGGTGGTGCTGCCTACTTGACTCGTTTCCTTGACTCTTTCTCCTTTTATCAAACCCTAAGTTCCAGAACATTCTCCTTCAGAAGACGCTCCGAAAGCTCACTCTCTGCCTTTCCATTTTGTTGCTTCTGTCAGTGGTATTACATTTAAGCAAGGATCCCAAGTTTTGTTTGGTTTGAGCATTAAGAATGGGATTTCAGGTGGTATCTAATAATCATGGAAGGATTGTTTGGTGGTTATAGGGCAGTCTGGTGCTTTCCAGTGTACCCCAGATTGATGAAGACCAGCACCCACCTGTTGGTCAAGTGAAGCCAGCTTTGCTGGAAGTTCTCACATGTAAAGAGATAATTTAAACATTAAAACAAAAACAACAAAAAAAAAACTCACCTCTTTTCTCAGTCCTGCCATTGACACCTTAAGATTCTTATTCTTCATATGCATGCACCTTGATTTCCTCACATGTAGATACAATTATCATATTCCACATTCCTCTGTACTTCCTAAGTGCAATAACTCAAATCAACTTTTTAAAATGCTTCTGAATGGTTACTGTATATGCAGCCATCTCTATAGTTATATTTTGACTGAGTCTTGCTATAACTTATTTATAGAAAAACCAACAGGATCTGTGTCTTGTCCTGAAATGCAGGAAATGGTCAACAAGAGGCTCAGAGTCTCACGAGCTTAGTGAAGGAGGCGATGAAAAGAAGAAGCGAGATTCGCGGAAAAGTGGTGGCTTTCTCAATTTAATCAAATCTCGGTCTAAATCTGAGCGGCCACCAACGGTCTTGATGACAGAAGAACCTTCATCACCAAAAGGGGCAGTCAGAAGTCCTGTTGTGGACATTCCCAGAAAGGACACAAAGACAACTGAGCACAACGGCAGTTCTGAACGGATAGAGGAGATAAAAACACCCGACTCATTTGAAGAGAGCCAAGGGGAAGAAACAGGGAAGCTGGACCGGAGTGACAGCAAGAGCAGCCCACAGGGAGGGCGGAGGTATGGGGTCCAGGTGATGGGCAGCGGCCTGCTGGCAGAGATGAAGGCCAAACAAGAAAGGAGAGCTGCTTGTGCTCAGAAGGTACGTGTTGGTCTGTTTGTATTTATGTATTTCATACATAATAGATGCACATATTTTCAGGGTACAGGTGATGTTTTGATATATACTATAGTGCATAATGATCAAACCAGGGAAATTGGACTGTCTACCACCTTAAACATTTAACTGTTCTTTAATATTCTAATTATTCTCTTCCAGCTATTTTGAAAGACACAATAGATTATTATCAGTAGTTACCCTGCTGATCTATTGAACAGTAGGTCTTATTTCTTCTATCTAACTGTAAAGTTGTGCTCCTTATAGCAGCCTCTCTTCACCTTCCCAGCCTCTGTAACCACTAGTCTACTCTCTATCTTCATGAGATAAGGGTGGGTTTGTTCCTATGTGGTTGTCCTTGCTTGTGTTTTTGTCCCCACTCAGTTTGTATGGACTCGAGAGGTAGAGAAAGATAGTCTGTTGGTTAAATAAAAATCTAAAACCAAAACTTATTCCTAATGGCCCTTGAGCACAGACCACAAAGGTGTGGCCATGTTTTCACTTTGGCTCTAGGGTCACATTTTGTGACGTGCACAGCATTGGAGGGTGGGCATTGGCTTTGAAGATGCAACATGAGCCTTGTCCCACCTGCCCAGGTGCATCCTGTGCATGTCTTGGAAGCATGTGAGAGCTGTTCTGGGGAAATGCTCACATGTGGGGGAAAAGACTGAGTCCGCTGAATCCAAATGGAGAACTGGGGGTAATTGGATAGGTGAATTAACAGAGGCAAATAAAAGACTGAAACCAGATTATAATGATCTAAATATAAAATCTATTTTCCAGTTATTTCATAATTTATTCCCTTTACAAACCTAAAAATTCCTTACTATATTCCAGACTTAAAAGAAAAAGCACTTAATGTATTCTGTTAGAATTTATCAAATTTGACCATTGATAAATACCATCTATCACTGCAAAGATGAGCTTCATAGTTTAAAAATTGCTGAGTTTCCCAAAAATCTGACTTAAAGCATTCATTATTAGTTAAGCTTATTTTAAAAGTTTAAGGTGTCATTTTTTTCTTTTCTTTTTTATCTCTGTTTTCTCCTGGAGCTCCTTAAAGGATTGTATTCTTATCATGATCACTAAGATGTGCATACTCATGTTTAACTCAGGTTTGGGGTTTTCTGCATCATTCCAATCTCTTTTACTTTTATACAACTGACTTCTCCAAAGAAAGGACAATTGCATATCTATTTTATTTGAAGTATCAGAATAAAATAGTTTGCTCTGATTAACCCTTGGTTTTCAGAAAGTAAATGGTAAACTACCTACCAGATATAGAGGGCACTTTTATATTACGTCCAAACAAATGATTTAAAAAAAATTATATCCAGCTTCCCACATGATTTTACAACTGTTCACTGAAGTTCTTCCACCAACACCAGCATTACCTAGCAGTTTGCTAATTTTAGATCTTTCCTAGCTCACTCATGAGCCTTTGGAGCAGAGTTGGAAGAGGTCATATAACTATATTCTTTTAGTTCAACAAGGGAGGCATGATGTGGCCTTCACTGGTCATAATTCTGATTCAATACCACAACCACATCATTAGTGAGTCAGACATCCAAGGATATGTTTACATTTTAATCCATTTTGTGAATATCTTTATAACATTGAATAGCAGTTCTGTTTTTCCAAATGTGCTGTTTATTAGTTTCCAGTGATGAACAGCTTCTTTTTGATGGAAAAGATGAGCGCTCTAGAGTGTTTTATTCCTGTACTTTGGATTTGATATGTAAATTGACTCAAAGTGACAAAATCCTTATGGTTTAGTATGTTATTTGTTCAGGGCTTATATGGTACCTGTGATCTCTTAGCACCATCTAGTGTCAATTTAAGACAACAACCATCATCAAAATGAGTATTTAAAATGCAGTCATGAGTCTTCTGTCAGAATAATAAAATAATAGTTTTTCAAAAAACAGCATTAGAATATTTTCTTCTAAATTCCATGACTGTAGTATTTATAAAGGCGGTAACATAAGCATCGGTGGTCTGTTGATAAAATATGGTGTCTGTACCCTCCTCTGAGTAATTCTTTACATTATTAGTATTTCATATATTAAAGAAAAAGAACTGCGAGCATGAAGATTTGTCATTTGTCATTTATCAACAAAGGAGAGTATCAGGTGGTGAATGCATAGATTTCATATCTTTTTTTCTGGGGGCCACCAAATCAGTTGCCTGCGCACAAAGATCAATGGGCATTAGATTATTTTATCTTTATTCTACGCAATAATTTTGGGATTTATACCTACTTCAGAAAACCTGGGAGGGGAAAAAAAAAACAAAAACAACTCTTGGAATTGATTGTGAGATGGAGAATGAGGTTCCCAGGTTATAAAATATAAAGAAATCCCTACTCTTGGACCTGCTTGGGCGAGGTCTTGAATGAGATTCATGATTGGTCCCCAGCCCTTCCCTCCAGATACTTGCTTTCTTTGGGACCAGTTTTCCATAATGATGCCAAATAATGTGCTCATTTTAGCTGTGGTGCTTGTGTGCACACTTCTCCTCACAGACTTGCTCAGCACTTTCTACTAGTGAAAGTAGAACTTTTGTGGTCTTCCGGAGAAGTTCTTCAGCCTTCCTGCCACTTGGGTGCGCTTCCTTTTTCTGATAGGGACCCTGAAATGAAGAAGGTCTTCCTTGCCTTGAGGCAGGACCACAAGACACAGATCTACTGTGTAGGAGGCAAATACAGATGAACAGGCCTGAGGAATGTGTGGCCAGGGTAGGTTAATGAGGGTAGACAATGAGACTGATCTCACCTGCATCTCAAGTAATCCTCTTATATCATCAAAAACAGTCTAAAGCTAGGAATTGCTGCAACCGCTCACTTTTTAAGTTTATCAGAAGCATGAGATGAGCAGGAATGAGCAGGCTGGATGTCAGACTGCTTTTAGGAATCATCATGCCTCCTGGTCTATCTGTCCACTTCATTTTTGTTTGTTAGACAAGTAGTAGAGGCAGATCATCTTTGTCAATAGGATTCTGAGATATTATTAAGCAAACACCAGACTTTGCTTTTCGTGTCATATTTGTATCGAAATGCCTCACCCTAGTGTGGACTTTCTGTACTGGGAAGGGAGAGGCTGAGTCCTTGCTTTACCAGTTTTAGCTCCTACCCTAAAATAGTAGCATTTTACCTTCCCCATCTTTGCCATCTCTAATTCCTCCAACCTGCAGATTTTTAAAAAAATTAATTCAGGCCTGTTCATCCGTATTTGCCTCCTAAACAGTAGATCTGTGTCTTGTGATCCTTCCTCAAGGCAAGGAAGACCGTCTTCATTTCAGGGTCTCTTTCACCTGTGTTGTACAATGAGGTTGTAATAGTTTTCACTGCTTTTAAAACTAGATTTTTGGAAAGCAAACCTGGAGTGGGTCCAGTAAACTTCTAGTGTGTAGAAGCATGGGGGACTGTAGAGCTGGTTTAGGAGTTCAACAAGAAAAGCAGGAAAGATCACCAAGCACACTGACTTCTCCTGGCCCCACACGCCTCTCATCTGTGGGTCGCCTTCTGAGGAACTGGCCACACTTTGGACTCCAGATCCCTGACTGAAAGCACAAAATGGAATGTGTTTCTCCTAGCATTCTTCCAGTAGGAGAGCCCAGGGAGACAGGTCAGGTACAGTCACTGTAACAGCTGCCAAGTTAAGGAGCCGTTATTTGTTGATTTATTATCTGCTTTGCATTTGTCCTTACTAACACATTAAATAAATGTGTACTTTTTCTGGGGGTGGTGCTTGAATTTTTTAGAAGCTTGGGAATGATGCCATATCCCAGGATCCTTCCAGCCCGACCTTGAGCAGTGTAGAACGGTTGGACGGAGGTGGAGCAGGTAAGTCAGGTCATTGCCCTCATCTCCCTTAGGAAAAGCACTTCCCTTCTGGTTTCAGGAGTAATGTGTGGTTGACAGAGGCGAGAACATGCCTCTGTGTTGTGTGTTTGCAGCTCTCACCTGAAAGCCATATCCCTTCACCTGCCCCACCCAGGTCCACCTGGGAGTGCAGCTTGCCCCATTTTAGCCTTGTGTTTTGACAAGACACTATTTCTGATTTCCCAAAGGGAGGAAATTCTGATTGCGTTTTCATTGAGAATTCCTAAATTGTTGGCATTTTGGCAAAGGGGAGTAAGGGTTGTGGGGACATGGCTAATGTTTTTCAAAATAAGCTATACATGATGTGTGGAAGATCAGTGGCTATCTTATTTGATATGAAGAAGTATTCTTCCCTTGCAGCTTGAATATGCATGAAATCTAATATCCTCTGTCCTACTGGACCTTTTAGGTATAGTAAAAGAATAAGATTCCTTAGATGGACATTGAAGAGTAACATGTAAATTGCATGTTAGAATCTTCATTTTGCTGTTTGAAGTTTTTTTGGCTTAGCTATAGTATCTTTATGCAGTAAGAGTTGGACCAAAAATTACACTTTTATTGGCTTATTTTTGCCAGTTGTCTGGTTAAATGAAGGCAGCAATATGAATGGAGGCGTAGGATGAGGGTACATTTCTGGAGCCATTCACACTTAAACATGAGATTATGGCCATCAGCATAACCTTCCTTACTCAGAACCTGCAGCCAGAACCATAACTAATTATCACCAGAACAGAGGCCCTTACAGTGGGTTACACCTCGACCTCATGCCAGATCTGAGAAAGATCTGAAAGCTTCAAAAACATTGAGAAACACTGATTTCTTTGGACATGATTGTGGAGCTGTACACTATTAAATGTAAAGCTGGTCATCTTTGGAATAGTCAAGAGTGATCAGAAATGCATCAACAAGTGTATTGCTTTATTTTATTCCCTACAAAGAATTTTAGTCTTTTTCCAACATGTTTGGATTCTGAAAACATGGTATAACAGCATGTTTCTGTTTTAAAGTATCCATGATGAGAAATGACAAGAAATGATTGTAGCAGTTTGTACCAGACTTCTAGCTTTAAGATATTGGCTTCTTTGACCTTTGATTTTTATGGTAAAGTGTGCTTTTTCATTTTAGTACCTAAACTACACCCAGGTCTTCCAGAGAACCGCTTTGGGATGGGAACACCAGAAAAGAATGCTAAAGCAGAGCCCAGAGTGGAAGCAGGTTCCAGGTCTCGGAGCTCATCCAGCACACTCACCAGCCCTAAGCCCCTCCTGCAGTCCCCTAAACCCAGCCTCACGGCGCGGCCCGTTATCCCACAGAAACCGAGAACTGCCTCGCGGCCTGGTAAGAGTTTCTCCCATCAGGGAGTTTGCGTCATCACCAGGTAGCTTCCTGGATTAGACTCTGCAGGTGGTTTCAAGGGCTGCTGGTGAGCGGGTGTGGGGGCTTCTGCAAGGAGGGTTAGTGGGAAACCTGTGTGAAACTGAACGTGGCAAGGGCCAAGGGATTCCCTTATTCAGCATGGAGGACCACCATGTGCGGGAGGGGATTCTGATGCTGTCCTCGCTTTCAGGGCTGCAGGTTGGTTGGTGGGCACAGCAGGAAAATCAGATTTGTTGACCCATCTGCAGTGCATGACTTGGCCTTTCTGAAGTCTGTCTTCAGGGTATTTCAGCCCTTCAAAAGGCTGCAGTTCAGGAATGAGGACCATGTGGAAAAAGCACAATCTCTTCTGTTTTTACACCATATTCTGTGACGTAGTTAGGGTTTAGAGCAGGACCTGGCAAACTGTGGGCCTGCTTTCGTAAATAGTTTTACTGGACACAGTCATTCCATTTGTGTAGGTGTTGGCTATGTCTGTGTCCATGCTACAGTGGCAGAGTGGAATAGATTGTGACTTATACACATGGTCTGCAGGGTCTAAAATATTTACTCTCTAGTACTTTACAGAAATGTTTGTTATTAGTTTAGAACATCTTAAAAACATTAGAAGTGATTAGGTTCTGCCTTATTCTCTCCCACAAAAAAGAAGGCCTGGTGTGGTGGTGCTCACCTGTAGTTCTAGTTACTAGGGAGGCTGAGGTGGCAAAACTGCCCGAGTCCTCAAACAGTATGATCACACCTATGAATAACCACTGCAGTATATCCTGGGCAACATAGCAAGACCCCATCTCTTAAAAACATTTTTAAAAGACCACATGTTGTTTTTTTTTTCCAAATACAACTTTCTATTGTAAGAATTTTCAAATATGAAGTAGAATGGATAATATAATGAACCTTATATCAACTCTTTACCTCTTATTTCTCCCACAAAAAATAGCCAAACAAGGAAAGAGATATAGTCAGATCATCACCATCATCACCGTCATCATCATGGTGATCTTATTGGAGTGATTCACTCTGTGCTAGGCACTGTTCCAAATGCTTTATGATGTATTCCCAGTATCCTCAACACTGCTACATTTTACAGATAAGGCACAGAGATAATTAAGTTTGCCAAGTCACATAGCTGGTGAGTAGCAGCCAGACTGACTCTTCCACCTGTTGTGGTAACCGCTCTTCTATTGGCATGCATATTATAAAGTAGGATATACAGCTCATCATAATAATTTATACAATATGCAGAAGACTTGTGTAGAATAAGAAAAAAGGCAGAATCCTGTTTGTCCAAACTCATTTCACCTGTGGATCTTTCCCATTTTCTCTCAAACATTTCTTTCACTGCCTGAGGGCCGTCTGGGGCAGTATTCCTTGGTCATCATAGCCCCCAGGTTCCTCAAGAAACCAGTGAAAGGTTTGCAAAGAGAAGCTACAAAGAAAGGGGTATAGTGACTATACCTCGGTACACTGGCTTTACCTCAATGAACTAACCCAGAAGCAAATCATTTAGGGCTTCCTAATTCAAACTTTTTCACAAACCAAAGTTTTTTATGAGGGAGAACACAAAAACCTTGATGCACACAAAATGCCTTTACAGCAGGAATGGGGAGAACAGAGAAAAAGAAAATAGTTAAAGCATTTTTTATAAACGCAAAAAGCAAATAACTACTCAAAAGGAAGCAAGCTTCCTTTTGGGAAGCAGCTCTTATAAAATGAATCTAACCTTGTTTGTAGCGTGCAGTGGTCTCCCTTATCCAAGGTTCACTTTTTGTGATCTCAGTTATTTATGGTACAGTACAATAAGGTATTTTAAGAGAGGGAGAGACCACATTCATATAACTTTTATTACAGCATATTATTATAATTGTTCTATTTTATTAGTTACTGTTTAACCTCTTACTATTTCTAACTTATAAATTAAACTTTATCATATGTGTGTTCAAAAGAAAAAGCATAGTGTATTTAGGTGCAATGGTTTCAGACATCCACTGAGAGTCTTGGAATGTATCCTCATGGATAAGGAGGTCCATTGTATTTTGGCTTCTCAGTTTCTAATGCTGAATATGAAGCTCGCTGAATTCCCAGTATTCTGTTGCAGAAGCTTTTATTTTCAGTTTATTTATCAAATGTGTTCATTCATTTCATAGTGCTTAGTATATCAAGAATTATGTTAACAAACTAATGTGTTTATAGAGCTTGATAATTCAGCAGGCATTTTCAAATACACTGTCTTATTTCCCCTCTACCACAGTTCTGAGAGATTGTGAAGGTGGGTGCTGTTATCTTTGCATCCCTGGTTGTATGGTGAAGCAAGTAGGAGGCAGGAGGTGTGAGACTGAAGAGGATCTGGCTATAGGCTGTCTTCTATACACACCAACTTGAGAATGATCTTGTTGGAAATAGAGCTGAGAAAGAAGAATGAGCCAGTAGATCCTTCCAGTTAGGGTGAAATAGCACTGGCTTTGGAATTAAGATCCCAGCTATCTTGCCATCTTTTTTAGCTTTGCAGGTCATTTAATCTCTTCATTTATCAAATGATTAAAGTCCTTTCTGGTTCTGAAAGTTCATGATTCCAAATTATTGTTGGTGATCTACATGCATCAGTGATATATATCTCCACACATGCATGTAGATCACCACCAATAATATATATATATTATATGACTTATATATGTATGACATATATATATATTATATATTATATGACATATATATGGCATATATATATATGACTGCTTTACTGAGTTTGATAACAGGTAAAGGCAGAGAAATATAAATATCACATCTTTTTAGAAAAACAAACAGCCTTTGTGTTTGAGGCAGAAGGAACATGTGGTTCACTTAATTAAAGTCTAATGTTTTTTAATTGAAAAATACAGTTTATTTAGAAAGTAAATTAGAGATGAAGAGAGAAAGAGAGAGGAGATTCATCTCCCCGAGGTAGGGGAGGGGCCCAAAGGCAAGAAACATGGCAGCCATAGCTCAAAGAGCCACATAGACACACCAGAGTTTAACAAAGCAATGGCCTGAAGTCTAATTTTCACATATCAACTCATTGAAATTATGTATCTGCAGGATACATTCGCATCTGTACAGATTTTAATCTTTTATAAGCTGTCATTATTTTTCTCATTATTGTTTGTGGATGTTACCTCACTGGGCAGAAACAAAACTAAGTTTTAGCCAGAAAAATTCTATGATGCTTTTTTTTTTAAGTGAGTCATCTGTGTTTAAAGATTTACCAGGCTTTATATTCTTTATATTCCAGTTTGTGGAACAGTTTGATTCATGTGTTTGTGTCTCCTTAGAGGACATCCCAGACTCTCCATCTGGCCCAAGTTCCCCTAAAGTTGCTCTTCTTCCCCCTGTCCTGAAAAAAGTTCCTTCAGACAAGGAAAGAGATGGCCAGAGTAGCCCCCAGCCAAGTCCTAGGACATTTTCCCAGGAAGGTAAGAATTTTTTCTGTGTTAAGTTTCTCCAAGGAGGTCATTTCAAAAGAAATAAACTAATTTCAAAAAGAAATTAAATCCTGGACTGAACTAATATTGTAGAGTTTGTTAAAGTCAGCATCTCTTGGATTAAATTTTTGGAACCAGAGTAGTTTCTTAGGTCAGAAACTCAGTTCAACATTATTGATGATGTTGGATTTTAATGAAGAATGAAAAATACAACGGAGATGCCCAACCCAAAAGTGTAACTTCTTTGCAAGGATAATTGCTAGATGCTCCTGAACTGGTCTCAGCGTGTTAGGTGCTGCTTGAACATGATTTTATGCCCTATTTGGTGCTACCTGTAGATTTCTAGGTTCCCTTATTTCCAAGGAAATCTTCCCCTAGTTGGGTTAAATCACCACTACTGTAGTTCAGGAACAGCTCGCGCAGTCACAAGATCAACCGTTCCTCAGAAGTGCAGCATGGGCATGAGCATTCTCAGGGTGTCATTGCACCAGTTTGTTCCTTTTAATTGCCTGGGGTAGAAGTACAGCAAGGTAATCGTGTTTTCTCTCCAACTGTTTGAGTTGTTGTCAGTTATTATCAGAGGTGAGGCTTGGTTGTAGCTTCAACACCCATACCTCACATTACATAAAGTGTAGTGTAAATGTTACTTCTTAGCCCCACCTATAAAGAAATTCTAGAGCCACACAAGTTGTCTGTGTCCAGAAGGCTTTCGTTGTGGTTTGAATTTGCTGTGTTTTATTTTAGATTTATTTGACACTTTAGGATTCTTTGATCTTTCTGGCTCTGACATCTTCCTACACTGGCTCATTTTGTTTATTGACAATAGCTTTGGGTTGAAGTTAATAGAAAGTGTTGCTGAGTACTGTCTTTGTGGCTTTGGAGTTTAATAATAATAATAAAAAAATAATAACATTGCCTGCTTTCTCATCTTCATCCTGCAGATTTATTTGGTGGATAGAAGCACCACTCATCTATTGGCTATAAATAAAAGAAGGTGGGGTTTTGATAAAAGCTGATAAACCACTTCTGTCAAATAGAGAAACTAAAGCCATGAAAGGTGGCTAGTATCTATAGTCATTTCACACAAAATAAATAAACACATTGTTTAGTATTACAATCAGAGAAAGCATTTGGAAAACTTGGTATAAAAGGAATAACCTCTGGTGGTGCAGGCTCAGAGTGACCTGAGCCAGCAAGTGTCCCCTGACAGCCCAGTTCTCACCATGCAGCTAATCCCCCATTCCTACCCTTATTTTCCCTCCTTTTCTGCAGCTGCTGACTTTACATCTTTACTTTTAAGGAAGCTTTAAAAATGCCTGGAAGACTCCAGTTGCAGAGAAAAAGGAAAGGTAGAGAGGGGTGGTAGTGCTAAGTAGGAATGTTCATCTGTTTATCAAAAGCAATTGAAACACTGACAGATGTACCAAAAAAAAAAAAAAAAGATTAAAAGGTTGAATAAAACATTATTTTAACATTTTTGGAAAAGGGTGTTTTCTAAAGGCCTAGAGTAACCTCACAGCCTCACAAGTAGGAAATGTGTTTCATAGAGCTTCTCTAGTTAACAAAGTAAGTGAGATACTGAATAGCACTAGCAGACTTTTCACTGCTGTAAAAAGTTGAGTGTTCTTTCTGCAGGAAGTTAGGAATAGAATGAAGTATTCCTCAAATATTTCAGAGCTTCAGAGGTAGATAGATACTTGATTTCCTTTCTCACTTAATATTAGGGATGGTTCTTGCTCCCTTCTTTCCATTTGGATGGTAGGAACTGTAGAGCTATGGAGACCATGGCTTTCCCCTCTGGGGTCCAGAATAAGCTGATTGTAGAGATCATCCTGATGAATTACTTTGTATTGAAGTTGGACCAAAATATACTTGAAGTCTGAGAATGGTCTGTAGATGTTTGAGCTGTTAAGATTTTGACTTTAGATTATTTATCAGCTCGTCCATTAAGGTGGCCCAGAAATGGTAGCTACTTGTGAAGTCATATCCTTTTCCTTATAAACTGTTCCTGTTGTGCTCATTTCTGTTTTCTTAAAAATTATTCATGCTGGTTACTTCATTTCCCTGTTCTGTGCCTCCCTTTGGACTAGCGTGCCCAACTAATTTCTGAAACAGGTAAATTACTATGATTCTTCTGGATAATTCCATAGTGAATGTGATTTTCATTAATCCATCGTGGAATCAAGACGGTAATATTGGGACCTTTTTGTTAGTACCTTTTTGGGATGGACTTGGAGCCCACCTCATTTTGCACGCCATTCCATAATGTTGGCTGTTGAATTCTATAGATATGGTGTATCTGCCCAGGACCAACACTGTAGGTTCCTTGAATCTTAAGTGGGGCGGGTAAGCTGATATTTAATTTCTAAGATTAGTATTTTTAATATTAATGTTAACACATTGATGCATGTGCTAATATAAAGGGTAAAATGAATCCCTTTTCCTCAGTAGTGCAAAGAGGAGATTATTACAAAAGACATTCAGATCATGACAGTGGCAAGCCTTCCAGTAGAGGGAAAAGATCTTCAAAACTGTACTCCACCATTGCAGAAGATGAAGTGAATGCATTTGGGCTCAGGAAGTCACAGCCAACAAATGGTTAGAGCCTTCGATTATCATCCCTCACTGACCCAAAGCTTATGAACTGGCACTAACAAAAACGAACTTTAATTGAGTAACCTCTGTCATGGGTCTAGGGCAGGGATTAGTCATACAACCGAGTTTTATTTTTCTTTTCTTTTGTTTTCTAAATAGCAACAGGATGGTCCTTCCATTTGGGGCAAAAATATTGTCCTAAAAATCTAAAATTAGAAATTCTTATGAAGAGGATTAAGTTACTTTCGTGACTTGTCCTTTCAAATTTTTGTGATTGTATGTGTTTATATGTGGGGTCATGCCTCCTGTTCTGTTTCTTTATAGCTTTACTTGTCTGTTGGATTTCAACTATGGTTAGATTAGAACTTCTTAGAGTAACAGAACTTATATCTTTAGAGAATATTTGCCTAACACCGTAGACTTTTTTAGGAAAGAAACAATAAAAATCCACTATCTAAATACAGACTGTGGGTCATGCACATGAGATCTTTCAGTGGATGTTTTATGACCCTTTAGTAAGAAAGAAAAAATACCAATTAACTTGTCAACCTTCAGGAACAACTTATTCTGTTTTCTAGCAGTTAGTCTCTGATGTCTGTCTTCCATTTGGCCATGTAGTAAATTCCGTAATTTTTTTTTCAGGTGAGAACAATCCTAAGAGACAAAAGGGAGACAGATTTCAAATCAGCTTTGTCTCTTCTAATGGGAAACTTAAAAACAAGCATTGCTGACTCAGAGAGAAATATTTTTTCTGTGACTAAAGTACTCATCATCTCCCTGGTTAATAACTTTTTATAAATATGACTTCAAAATATTTAAAGAAAATCTTAGTATCTTTAAAGAATACAAAACATCCTGATATGTGAGATTTCCTTAAATGACTTCTGCTCTTGGAATGAGGCTTTTTTCTTCCTGTGAACTTTATCAGGAGTGAACAGATGAGTGTATTGGCTTCCAGCGATTAAGTGCATAGTCCAGCATTCTAGTTATAACTCCATGTCCGTCACTGCCTCCTAAGAAAGTTTTCAGAATACTAGTGGGAGTGACCTTACTATAGGGATAACTTATCTTTATTGCAAAGAGATAAACCATTCTCAAACTTTAACACTCTACTATTGATAACAAACTTCTTGTGATCCGCCCCCAGCTTAACAGTATAATGAGTTATGATATTTCAAGTGGGAACTGTTGTCTTTGAGAACTTGCCTTGATACAGATTTAAAAACAGAAAAGCATCTATCAACCATGTACCAGCAACAACATTTGTACCCTGCCTTCTCAGACAGTACTATCAGATATGCCTTGTGTACTTATTTGCTTGGTATTCTGGTACATACTAGCTAGATGGCATGATGGAGTTAAGGACACCAGCTACAGCAGAAAGCAAAGTCTGTAGGTGTAAGGATAGAACATTCTGTTTGGTTCGGGCAGCGCCTGCCCTAGAGAAAACCGGCTGAATTGATCCTTCCCTTTTAAGGCTTTTCTGCATAGTAGACTTTTTTATAGACACACAGTTACAATAGCTCCTCTCTACAAGAAATTTTTTCCATATTGCCAAGAACATCTCTGTTGTCTTCAGTCATAGAAAAGTTACGTAAATAAACACCTGTTTATTTTTGAGAATATATTAAGCCAGATTCTCTGTCTTTATATTGCCTGTTTTGATTGAGGACACTTGAGGCTTCAATAGATGTTACTGTATTCTGGAAATTTACATTTGAACTATTGTATCCATTGACTTATATTACTTGATTATTGACAGAGCACCATTGATGCAATGTTCCTTTAAGAGACCACTAAAAGCACTTTATAAAACCTACAGAGACCACTCCCTCGTACCTCATTGATCATCAAGTAAAGTTTTGAGCTAGAGTAAAAAGAAGCTACAAATCACAAATCACAGAAAGGCAAGGAGAAGAAATTCTGTCTGTTTTAGATATTTCTATGACCTCTTTAGCTTGAAATTCTCATTGTTGTGATGGGCTGCATCAAATTTTGATAGAAATAAATAGGACCATCTTGTATTTGCTTTTCTGCCTTGATTTCTAAAAATAATGACAGACATCAAAAAGTAATTTTTACAAGAGCTTCAATTAAAGTAATTTTATGTATAATATTTTAATTTGTTTTGTTAGTGCCGATTCCTAGCACTTAACTGTCTTCACCTTTGAGAACTGCATAGCAGTCTGCTTCCTGAATAGTTCCTGGTTAAAAAAATAGCATTTAGAAAAGCAATTCCATTAAATCATTGCGTGTACTTTCTCTTAAATCCTTTAAGAGCAGCTTTGTGTACACTAAAACAGCTTTCTTATTTTCCTAAATCATGTATTCATGAAACAAACAGAGGCTATTGTTCTCAAAGCATGCTGCGTATTTTTATCATGATTATTATGTTTCAATTGTGTGGCTATTTTAATATTGATTTGACAGGTAAAATGTTTAATTTCTTTTATTGGAAATATCTGTAACTATATCTTTTAAATTTCACATCATTTTTTCTCTACATTTAATTATGTCATGATGTTTTTGTTAGAGAACATCCTATTTTCTTGAAGAAAATAGTTGGTTTTGGCTTTGTATGCATTGTAATGGCTCTGTTTATACAGGGCATCTGATTCTGAGATTCCTTTTATATATCACTTGCTTCTTCCATGATTCAACCTTTAGCCAACAAATACTTGGCTGTGACTTACAGTATGTAAGCCAGTGCTCTGTTCTTCTTTTTTCTACCAGATTCAGGTTCTACTTTCTCTATATGAGTTCTTCAAAATAAATTTAACAGTTGGTTGGCATCTGGGGCTCTTGCTAGAAAGTATAAAAAAATCAGGGCCAACTACTGAATACTATTTTAAGGTCATTATAATGCTTTTCTCTTGGAAAATATGGATGCTAGTGGAGCTTACAATGGAGAAAATATCAATTTTCATATGAATATCTGAATTTGTATGCATCTGCATAAGCTTTAAAATTAACACATCTATATGCAAAGTCAGATCATCTTCAAGAATGACAGATTTCATGTTTGAGCTTCTCTGCACAAATTATTGCCACTATCAACAGGATGTGAATAGACATGGAATATTTGTGTTGAATAAATTACCTGTTCATTTACTCAAGTATCTTTTATTCATTAATTTTAATGGTATGTGGAATGGTAATACATACATGAATAGACATGTGCATCGAGATGCTCCAGCACTCTTAACTGTACACATACTTGTACTGAAGATGTGTTTGTGAAACAATCTGCTTTTTTTTTCCACCCAGTATAAAATCAAGCATTAAATCAGCTTCTTGGAGGCCCTCTGTCTGAATTGGTAAAAAGTCTAAATTTTTAAATATTTTAAAAATAAATTCTGGATTTTTAAGTTTCAAATGGGCATAGTTCTGTTTTAGGGCCTCTTTAAAAGGAAACCTGACCAAACCTACTTCAATATAATTGTAATTGACATTTTAATTATATGCAATAAAATAGATGCTTCCCTAAGGGCTGCAAAACAATGTGTTGCTTTAGAAAGAACATTCCCCCATACAAAGTTGTTTACCCTAGGAATCTGGACTAATAAGGCTGGAGGCTGGGAGACCAAATGCTTTGGTTTCCAAACTCACCACGTTAGTAGTATGACTTTAGTTCTTTGATTTCACTGTGATCACTTTTCCTGTCCCTGAATGATGCCTACCTACTTTACTGAGGACATGTCAGCCTGGTACAAGTCTCATTATCACATGCACATTTACAATTGATAGAGTTTAATCAATGAAGGTGAATATACTTTCAAGGAAATGTCAACGCCATAGTGAAATGCTTTGACAGCCCTTTTGAAAAAACATGTGATTTTCCCTGTTAGCTGTGTTAGATAAATTGCAATTTTTGCTTTCATGACTGGTACTGGCGCTATGTCACTAACCTAGGAGCCAGAGTTTGCTGTGTCCTCCCCCATTCCCCTACCCTGCTGCTCCTACAACCCCCCATTCCTGGAGTACTAAGAAACCCAGTGTCAGTGACTAGAAAGAATCAACACTCTATGGAGACTGAAGGACAGTCTGTTTTGTCTTTTGTTTTTGTTTTTTGCAGGAAGATTCTTATATGTTGGAGTTCTCTGAATTTCAATCATGCCTGTTACAATGACTCTTATCCACAGGGTTATTTCAGTTTTTATTTATGACCCAAACATTTTTACTTGAGTATCTTTTTATTAATTAAAATTAATAATTAAATTGAAATGACATTTCGCCATTTTTAGAAATTACTGTTGTGTTATATCATATAATGTGAATTAGACCTGAAATTTCCAGGAAACTGAAATATTGGGAAGGACAAACATTTGATTATTCTTTTAATCTGAGAATTTTATATTTTTTTGCTCTGAAGACAAATGAACAGTATATCACTATATTTATTTCTTCCCTTGAATCTGTAGTATATTTTTGAGTCATTTGCTATAGAGGAATAACTTCTTTTGGTTTTAAACTAGACTGAAAGAGATTTCTAGCAGATATCATAACCAATGCTTTGTTTAGAGGTTGGACTTATTGCAAAATATTTTCAAGATAAAGATATGACACATTTTATTTTTTACTTGCACCTCTTCTTAGCACTTAAGTACTGTGTGCCAGTATCAAATTGGTTTTGTGATAAATGACAAAATATTTATAGAATTGTATTTATCTTATTTTTCAAAGCCTAGTTTAATAACAACTTTTAAAGGCCCGAGCAAGTATATTTAATTATTTAACCTTATGTAAGCTTAAAAAATAGAAACCAATTATAAAACTTGTTACTTTCTTTTCTCCATCTGAGAATTTGCCTAAAGCTATTGCATAAAAAGAAGTCAAAATGTTAAAAATTGAATACTTTTTATAATGAAGTTTAAAATATTTTCTTTGTAGAATTTACTAAGAATTTAAATTTTTATTGTCTAGAGATCAGAATCTGGCTCTAACACTGGTATTGGCAAGAGAAGTATTTATTATGTTTGCATTTTGACTATTAGTTTTAATGAGTCTCACTTCCTGAAATATTCTTCAGTGAATACTTAAATAGCCAGCTCCCAGCAAGATGAATTTTTTAGCAGAATTAAAAACTCAAAGTGATTAGAAACATCAGTTGAATTTTCAAGCTTTTTCAGGATTGACACAGTGTGTTCCTGGCTGAATCATTTGTACTTCTGAGTGATGAGGTAGCTATCCTTTTCCTTCAAGCTGTACAGTGTGGGTTTGGTTTTTTTTAGCTCAAGAGGTTCCATGCAGTAGACAAAATGAGTAGTATTTAATAACCCTTAATGTCTACGCTAGAATATAGCATCCAAACCTTTCCCAAGGTATCACAGCAGTGATGCCATGTTCTAGATGGAAAGAACATGGACTTGGGAGAGGCATGTTTACATCCTGGTTCAAGTTTTACAAAATCTGTCTCACAGAGTAGTCATGAAGAGTAGCAGTAATAAAACTGAGAGTTCCTAACACATAACAGAGGGGGCTCAGTTCCAAATAATGACGATTTCATCATTGCTTGGTAAAGTCTCAGTGGAGTCTTCATATTTATGTGCAATTAGAACAGGTAACAACAATGGTCATTTTTTTACCTAGAGGGTGATTCCAAAGGGGTTGGATGTATCATAGGCAGCATATAGTTCTTTTCCACAAGACTTTAAAGTATTCATATCATAGGGAGTGAAACAGGTTTTCTGAGACACAGAAAGTTCTGACAAAAATTCCTCGTGCCTTTCCTGATATCCTGCGCCCTAAGCAGGGATGACTAAGCAGGGATGACTAACCCTGAATCATCTGAGAAGTCATTGAATGGGGCATCTGTCCAGGCAGCACCCCCCCAAAACTGTGTCTGCACTGTTCT
The DNA here is from genome assembly GCF_000164805.1 of Carlito syrichta. Classification (NCBI taxonomy): domain Eukaryota; kingdom Metazoa; phylum Chordata; class Mammalia; order Primates; family Tarsiidae; genus Carlito; species Carlito syrichta. Next base: position 496,885 of record NW_007245741.1, read on the forward strand.
CTCTGCTGCGTGAGGGAGCAGCTATGACTGAGGAGGTTACCTGAGGCAGAACAGCTTCAGAGCACTCCTCCTTCCTGGCATCTTCCTCCGCTTCCCCACCATCCTTGCCCTCTGGGGTGTCACCTCAGATTCTCAACCACATCTATGAGAGGTTCACCCTGTCATAGACTGTTTTCTGTGTGTGTTTTCTTCTTTTCTTTTGTTTCTGCTTGGTTGGTTTGTTTTAAATCACTGTCTGGAGTCTCTAAACATAAGAGCAAGTTTGTTTCTGTAAAAGTTCATCCTGAACCCCCAACCCACTTTTCAGGGTTTGTGTATCTCACCCCATTGTCAGTCAGGTCTCTGATACTACTTTATTAATAATAAACACTACAACTTCCCTTTCTATTTCAGTTTCAAGGAGAAGCTGGGGCCCACAGGCCCAGGAGTCTCAAGAACAAAAACAACAGTCCTCCAGTAAAGATGGCCATCAAGGCAGCAAATCTAGTGACTCTGGGGAAGAAGCGGAAAAAGAGTTTATTTTTGTGTAAAGGTCACCCACACAGATGTCTTCCTGTGAAGGGTGCTTTTGTTAACCATCAGAGAGGAACCAAGGGCAACGCTTCTTCTTCCCAGGCATTCTTCTCTTGGTGCTCTCTTTCTTTCTCTCCTTCCTTCCTTCCTTCCTTCCTTCCTTCCTTCCTTCCTTCCTTCCTTCCTTCCTTCCTTCCTTCCTCTCGTTCCCTTCCTCCTTCGCTCCCTCCCTTCCTTCCTTTTCCCCTATATTCTATATTTTTGAATATCAAAACAGATCTGTTTCTTGGTAATCAGAGCACATTTGTTTGGTCTTTCTCCAACCTCTTGGCATTTGATTTGTAAGCATTCCTTCATATATGCCTTTAACAAAAGCCAGCATTTATTCCACGGGCCCTACTTGAATTTCTCTGAGGCAGCTACAGATTGCCCTGCAAGATGAGTTTTGGGAGGTAAATGAAGTAACTGGACACACATTCAAACAAGTAACACCACAGCAGACCACAGGGTACTGCTGAATGTACCTGTGTCAAATCTGCACATGACTCAATATAGCAATTTATTCTTGATGTATGCAATTGCACATTGTAATTATATTAACAGAGCACACTAATAAATAATTTGTATAAATTATATATATTAGATCTTGGGTATGGTTTTTACATTCTTCCTTCCTGATGTGGAATTATATATGTAAAGCTTGGTTGGTGACCTTTGCATACCATCAACAAACGAGTTTGAGAGAGGCCCACGGCTGACTCTACCATGTGCCCAGGTTAATGTATATAGTTGATTGGAATGGGTTTTATGAATATTCATGTTTTTGAAGGCCTTTAATTTCTGTCTGCATATTAGTTTTTAATGTGTAATTTTAAGAGAGATTACTTTGACACCTGTAAAAAATAAAAATACTACTCTTTATAGGACATTTCACAACTATTCATTTACATTACAGGCTGAAGGTATTTTATTCATATGTATATTTATACCAATAAATGATTTTACAAGTGGAATTCTGACCTTCTTCAGATATATTTTCTGTTAAGACTGATTTGTGGTGGTGAACTTTGGTTTTATTTCCAAAATAGTCACAGTTCTCAGATAGTCAATCTGGGAACCATTACCTTCAAAATAAATATAACTTGCTCTTGCCCCTGCCTGTTTTCACCATTGGGAAAAAAGATAAGATTTTCCAAAAGGGTGTAGAGTAATGAGTTTGATCAGATCTTATTACCATGAATTGAGGGTTGTGCGAGGGATGCAGAGTGAGCAAAGAAGTATGATTTGAAGAGATGCAAACAAGTGTGGTCATCAACCTCTCCCCATGTGTTTGCCCGGCATATTACAAGTAAGTGCCAGTCATGTAGACAGGGTGGTTTGCTGCTGTCATAGGACTTCATGAGGGGCGACAGACATGAGATTGTTTCCTTCAGCTGTGGTTCTGCTATCATATATTCTGACAGGAACAAGACACCTCGGGCTGTCAAAGTGGGAGAAGTGTGAGAAGATAAAGATGGTCTCTGCCTCCGTGGACTGTGAGGAACAGGCTGTTGGGAAGCAGACCCATACCCAGTGAAATACAATACAATGGGATAGAGCCCACACTTGTAGTGGCGCTGTGGAAAGGGGACTAGTTTTATCAGTGATGCTCAGGAAGACTCACAGGAAGTGTTGTTTGTGCAAGGCCTTAAAGTATAGAGATGGTGTCCGATTCTTTTTTTTTTTTTTTTCATTAATCAGTATTTTTTATTATGGTTTTGTGGGGTACAGTTAAGGGTTAGGTGTACAATGACGTTTCATTCAGGCACCCTGTAGATAAGAAGTGTTTTCCCATCCCCCGACAGATAGGTGTCTGATTCTTAGGTACTCTTTGTGTTAGAGAATGGGGGAGATACAGAAAGCGCTACTGGGAACCTTTGCTCTAGGGTTTTCTCGGAGTTGCTCTTCCTGTCTACATCACACACAAGTTATTGACTTGCATCGTGACCTGAGGGCATCCCTACCTACTGCTCCCTCCACTTCTATCCTTCCTTCACAGCCATTTCCTATAACGAATGAATGTCCTGCAGTCTAATCCCATCTTGGCTTCTGCTTCTTGGAGAACCTGAACTGACACACTTCTCCATATTCTATCACCAGTCGTCAGTCAGGAATATGGTTTGAGACCAGCCCAGGCAGCTTGGCGAGAGCTCTTCTCTACAATTAATAAAAGAAAAATTAGCTGGGCGTGGTAGTGCACACCTGTAGTTCCGGCTACTTGGAAGTCTGAGGCGGAAGGATCGCTGGAGCCCAGCTGGTCGATGTTGGGGTGGCTGTGAGCATGCCACTGTACTCCAGCCTGGGCAATGGAGTGAGACTCCAACTCAAAAAAGAAAAAAAAAGAAATACATGGAAAGACCACTTTACCAGGTTTATCTGCTGAGCTGGAGGCTAGTGGGTCTTTCCTTAAAATGTATGACCTTTTGTTTTTGAATATATTAGAATGTATGTCATGTTAGCATATATGTCCCAAAACAAGATACTCTCAAGGCGGAAAGAGTGGACTGACTTCTCCAGGTTCTCTGGGACTTTGACAAACCAGATGCCACCTTGCTACCAGTTACCCTTGTAAAGTGCCAGTGGAAATGATGGGAATCATCCTCACATCCAGAAACTGAAGCTAAGTACTGGAACAGCAATGAGCCCATCAGGAAGAGCTTTGGGTACCAGAGAGCCCACTTAGGCCAGATGGCAGAGAGTCGCTCATGGAGCAAGAACCAGATACCCTGTTGGGAGGAGTCTGGGAATTTTCTTGTAATACTAAACCACAGAGCATGTTTATTTGTTTTCCTACTATTCATTTTGATGCTCCACTTGCAAAACAGTATTCCTAGATAAAATAATTTTGCAACTTTGCAACTGAAGGGAAAACTGTTATATTTTGCAAAGAAGAAAGTAATTAAGACAGGAAATCCCAGAAGGCAGGAGAGGGCTGATTTTTCAACAGGAAGCTACACCTGTCCTCAATCCCAAGAATGAAAATCCTAAATTCAGATTGCCTGAAAAGAACTTTTTGTTTAACATTTTTTTACCTGTTAAATTGAAAACCCCTGCGTGATCCTACAGTAAACAAATCAAGTGACATTTATTCATTCTCACTCTATTTCTCCTTGCTTTTTCCCTTGGAGCAAAAATATGAACCAGTGCCTTCCACAGCTTGTTGAGGAGATCTATGGGGAGTGACAAGGTTGCAGATCACGATGTTGACCTTCACCTCTATTCTCTTTAAAAGGTGCCAAGGAAACAGTAGAGATTTTCTAGATCCTCACTGGGTTTGGGGTCCTGCTTTTCCTAACTTACTCCAAATAGAAACTTGCCTTCCTAATTTCTGTAGCTCAGAACCCAACCCCTTGGCCAAACTGCCAAGAACTAGAGTACAGAGGCAAAATTGGGAACGCAAGGAAATCAAAATCTTGTGTTTAGATTTTTTGTCTCCTGAGTTCTAACTAGATGAAGTAGAACTGTAACTAAAAGCCATGCTGTGAGGAGGCCAGGCCTTCACCTCTTCTCCCTGACAATGCAGGGTTGGGCTAGGCAAATCATTTTAACATCCCAACTTCCTGCAACTCTTGGTTCACATGCACCAAATATCACAAAGCAAAAGAGCAGGAGAAGACTTAATTTGCCGAAATGGTGCCATAGTTAAAAACTATGCCATACTTGTATCACACGGAGATATGGGAGAGTGGGGGAATTTTGCTTCTGTGTGAATGGTTGCCACTAGCTCAGAGCACCACTAGCTCAGAGCACCACTGCTACCAAAAGTGCCAACCTCAAAAAAGCATTTGAGACCCATAGGTTGCATCTCAGGATTTCTTAGGCTCAGTCAGATTTTATTTTGTTTCATAACCGCAAGTTGAATTTGTAACTTCCTTTTCAGGGCAGTTTACATAGAGATTATGTCTCTAAGCCATACCTGAAAATCTGTCTATAAATTTAAAACACCCTTGTCAGAGATTTCTCAAAATCAGTAAAGATGAAATGTGTTTTCTTGAAAGGCATTTTCCTTGCAGTTATTAGATGGTAACAAATTTGAATAGAACTAGAGTAATCCATCTATGCTTTCTAATTACAGTTGGTATTAGGTTTAACTCAAGATGAGGCTGACACCAACATGTTGTGTGCACAGCTTATACTGAGACCTGTTTCATGCATGCACACCCAACCCACTACTTTCAGCACAACTCTGAACCTCTCAACATACAGTGTGAGGTCTCGTCTAACAGTAAAAGCATTTTTTCCAATTATGAATATAATATTAGTAGCTGGAACAATGGAAGTCACATATTTTGAGATCTGTTTACAATCATTGCAGATATTGCAACACATCATCACACTCATCAGTACTTCAAAATTATGGTAGTTATAAGACCCTCTGCTATGTCATGATATTTAATGAATAAAATAGTACATTATCTTCTCAAAAATTTTTAAACATGTTTAATAACTTTCAATATAATATGTTCTTTCTAATACTCTATTCTATTTTATTCATATAAAATATTTATTTTGAGGCGAGGTCCCAAGACTTCATCAGACTGCAAGAGGGCTAATGGTCCAAGCAAGGTTAGGAACTGGCTCTAAGAGCAGCTCTCCTGGCCCAGCAGTACAGGACAGGAGTGCTCTCTAGAACTGAACAGGAATGGGCTCTTCTTGGAGATACATACTCTCTGCTATTTCCTTTCAAGTTACTGCTTATTCTCCCTCCTGTACCACAGTGCCCCTAGGATTTTCTTCATTGGGTCCCAAACATGGTATAAAAATTAAGCCAACATTTGTGAGAAAATGGTTCCAAAGTTGGAACAGGAGCTCAGATTTCATTACAAGGCATCAACTTTGAGACTGGCTGGGAGGGAGTGTGGAATGGCTCAGCTGTGTGTGCCTGCACCTCTGGTCAAACACAGAGGTGGCTTTCTTCTACCAAGGTAAACAGTGAGAGGACTTCGTCTTCCAAGAGAGAGCCTAGGAGATTGTTTTAAAATGTAGATTATATTAGTATTCAAGTATGGTGAGGTCAACAGATCAGGAGACAATTGCCATTGAAAAGATATTTGGTTACTCACAGTTCCCAAAAGGAAGGGGCACACCATGCCATATAGGGCCACATGAAGAAACACCAGGTTTGGTCAGGAGTCAGAGAGAGTTAGGAAGAAATTTGTGCAAGAGCTCTTATTGTAGTTCCCATGAGAAAGAATGAGTGAAAGAGGGTAACCTAGGCTGTCTGGTACCTTGAAGTGGTTAGCGCAGGGGAATAGTAGCTTGGAGCATGACAGCCTCTTCCACTCAGAGAAGGCTATGGGACGGCTGGGTTCTAGATTGGTTGGCTTACATGTGAAAGGCAGTAGATTCCTTTACTACCGCTAAGAACTGGCTAGTCCTGGAAGAGATGGTCCCTCCAGTGTCCACAAGGCCCCAAGGTAACAAAGTATCAGGATTACAGAAAATAAAAGGACATGATTAATATATAGGCCACCTAAGATTTCTGGCTGGAGGGGGACGGTACACTCTGGGACCAAGATTTCTCTGCAGTCTCCTAGAGAACAAATTAATCTTCATTAGTAGAGACCTGAGCTATGGCAGATACCAAGACCTACAGTGCCTAATGTTCAGATGGCAATAGGTCTTTTGGGCATCTTTGCAGCACCGTGGCCTCTTTCCACCCTCCATCACACCCCTTGTCCTGCTGGGCTAGTGAGTGGAAAAGGGACTCAACTTTCCTGGTTTTGGGGGTCCCAGGTGCCCTCAGGCCTGAGGGGACTAGAAACAAGCGAGAATATTTTGGTCCAGAAGTGGCTGACTCAGTACTTACATGTGCTGGGCCTGTCCAAGAAGAAAAAGCAATTGATTGTTTTGTTGCTACAGGAGCACCCACCAGGGGGCATCACTGTACAAATGTCTTGTCCCAAACAGGTCTTGCAAAACACTCCAACGTCCTAATAAAAAATTAAAAAATCTGGTCGGGGCTCGGTTGCACAGCCTGTAATCCCAGCGCTTTGGGAACCCACAGGTTCGAGACCCGCCTGGGCAACTTGGCGAGACCTCGTCTCTACAATAAATCAAAAACTAGCTGGGCGTGGTAGCGCGCCAGTAGTTCCAGCTACTTGGAAGGCTGAGGCGGAAGGACCGCCGGAGCTCAGCAGGCAAGGCTGCGAGGGCCGGGAGCAGCCACTGCACTCGTCTGGGTGATAGAGACTCCAACTCAAAAAAACCCAGAAAAACATTAAAAAATCTGTGTCACTAATGGGCTCAACTGAGGCAGGGAGGAAAAGATTCTTAAAAATCCTGGGAGCCTGAACATATCAGTTAGATTGAGTCTCTCTGGAAAGGGCAAGAAAAAGAAACTTCCACCTCGCTAAATCCAATTGTTTAATTGAATTATAGAAGTTGCCTTTCCAACAAAAAGCAGACAAATCAAGACCCTGAGGAGAATGAGGGGACATCAGTGAAGCCCAAGTGGCTGGCAACCTCCGTGCTGTTAGCTTTAATGTACAGGGAGTCACAACAGCGCCAACGGACATAAGCAAAGCAGCAAAAAGCTTACATTCCATGTGGGTTTCTTACAAGTTTTACTAACAGGCTGCTTTTGCAATTCCAAATGTTCAGGTTACAAGGAGCAGGGCTGATTTCTCTTGGATGACAAACACTGGGGTCACTGGTACTCTGCCAAGGTGCATTGTGGAGTAAGCGGGAGGTATATGATAGGCCTTATTGTATCATGCCCTTTCAGTGAGGCCCAGCTTAGATAAACAATCAAGACACCTGAAGATTGAAAGGACAGCCTTTCTCCAATTGAGGTGGATTTTTCAGGTCAGCCTGGGCTTTGATAGGGTCAGCTCAATGGGTTGGCCAACCAAGCCCCAGTGAGTCGCGGAATTACTGGTAAGCCTCGCACAAAAGTGTCAGCTCTAGCGTGTTGGCAAAAAGCTAAGCCCTAAGCGTTTGGCATCGGTGAACTGGCAAGCATAATCGCAAGTTGTCGCAGTTTCGGAATCCCACCTTCTTCCGGCAGCTCTCCTGGTTCAGCCGGCTCCGACAATCTGCATCTTTTATGGCTGCAGTTTTATCAGGGTTGAGATTCTTGTCTGATGCTCAGGAAAAATGAAACACACGATTGGAAAGCAAGAAAGAAGAACCATACTAAGAAGACCCACAACGCCCCTACACCAGGAAGAGACCTGAAAACTTTGCCCGTCTGGAGTTGAAAACCTGGTGCTTATATAGCCCTAAGTCCAAGCCGATTGGCTAGCAATGGCTGTGAGCTATAGCTGTTCTGATTGGTCAGTATTAAGGCAGGGACCTAATGGCAAGCTGATTGGTTGCTTTTCGATCCCAACTGTGAGTACTTACACTTTGGCTTGAGAGGTTCACAGGGAGCTTGTTTACCAACACTAAGCCTGAGAGGCCTGCGGGGAATTCGCGGTATTATTATTTGAGGACTCACCTGTATGTCTGCCTAGCCTTTCTCTAGCTATCTCCTGTCTCACAATCACATCAGACTTAGCATTTCTACAACACAATCTGTTTCACTGGTTCCTCCAGTCATTTGTTGTGTGAAATCTGGCTTCAGAATATGTTCCTTCCACGCTTTTCCCTGACTCCGGAGAAATCTGAAATACAAATCACACTTCGAGCCTATGGCTTCTCATTTTGTTAATTTGTTCAATATTTGCTGAGCACCCATTATGCATCAAGAAACGGTCTAGGTGCTGGTCTCATGAGAGCAAGTACCCATTCTTTGGCTCATGGAACTTTAACTCACAGAGCTAACATTCTAAAAGAGAAGAGAGAAGATAAATGAGTGAATGATATAACTTTACAAAATAAGTGCTCTGTACAGCAGGGGACTAGGCAGTGGTTGAAGACAACTATTGGGATATGAGAGGGCTTTTCTTACTACATTATTGTTTTTCTATTAGTTTATACTCTGCAGTTGTGGTGAATGCTGGGATGCATCACCCCGATCTCCCTTTAGAAATATAGATTTGTTACTTCAGCTATTAGAGCACACATTAGCTTTCAGCCCCCTGAAGGACTTAGCTGAGAGGCAGCTTACCCAGGGTCACACCCCTTTCCCCGGTGGCTCCTCCAATACCTGATTAATATAGAAGCATGATAGTTCAGTCTCTTACCCCAACTTAGGACAACTGTGAACGGTCCCCCTATCTTTAGAACTCTTCCAGGGTAGAATAAGTCCTCCACTGGGACAGCATCACAGCTCAACCTTGCCTCTACCCAATCCTGATTCCTTTCTTCTCTTTTTTTTTTTTCTCCACAGGTGTTATTCCAAGAGCACACCTAATGACGGTCCTCCTTACCTTAGAACTATGACAACTTTGAAAAAGTAACTTCAAAGTGATCTAATGTATATTGAACTTATTCAGCAGAACATATTTATAGTTTATATCCAATATTTATTGGATAGGCTCACTGAGATTCTAAGAACTCCTGGGACTGTATACCTAAGTTCCTCCCCTGCAAACACTGGCGTTCTGTTCCTTTCCCAAATGGCACTAGGAAACCAGGGATAAATGCTCTTCTCATTCAGCTTCTTGGCATCTCCTGGCTGGAGAGAGGGTACACTTTAGGGAGAAGTGCTGCCCCTAAAACCTCTTAGGAGACAAAACGGATCTTCCCATTAGCAGAGGCAGTATAGGTTAGGTTCTGGAAACATCCAGGAGTTCCCTTTTGGCTTCTCCCCTGTGCTGCTGCCATCCCTGTTACTCTCCAAGAGGTGAGCTGTGATCTCCTCATTAACTGTTAACAAATATTTATAGAGTGTCTGCTGTATGCTACACTAGCCTATGAGCCTACCCTCTCCTTGGAAACCACATCTGGGCCAGCAGTCCCAGAAACCTATCCAACTGGGGAGCTACCCCAGAGAACTTAAGCCTCTCAGTAACCTGCCCAATGCTGCTGGGTTTGGTTGAGGAGTCTTAACCCTTTAGCTTGAGTTTCTTTCCATTTCGTCAGTTTTTTCTCTGTTGGCCACAGTGGCTTCCTATTCCCTGTGAGTCCTCCTCTGGGCTCTCTGTTCCTCAGTTTTCTTGTTATTCTGCATGATACACAAAGGGAGGACCGCCTCCCAAAAAACCCAGAATTTATTTATAAAAAATTGTGTATTTATTCTTACATGTTTAAACTTCAGTCACCTTCCAAGTACTCTCTGTTCAATGCAATATACCTATCAAGATGCCTTTTCCACTGCTCAAAACAGTTTCTGAACTCATCGATTTTGATGCCTTTTCATGCTCCTGCCATTTTTTGGTTTCACCTCTTCCACATAGGCCAAATGTTGCCCTTGGAGGTCTTTTTTTCATCTAGGGAAACAAACAAAAAAAGTAACTTGGGGTGAGATCAGGTGACTAGGGAGTGTGGGGCACGAAGGCCATTCCATTTTTGGTCAGAAAACTGCTGAACACTCAGTGTAGTGTGGACAGGTGTGCTGGTAAATCTCTCATCATGAAATGGGCCAATGCATTGAAAGAATATTAAAAAAAAAAAATTTCACTGAAGCTGAACACACCTCTCACAACAATGCTAGTTGGTACATTGATGCTGATGGAACACCTACCTAGAAGAGAAGTCTGTACTATAAGGGGCCTGTCCTCCAAAAGATGGTTCTGGGATTTTTTTTGCCCCCCCCCACCTTGTATACCAGTATGATAGTCTTGATACTTAATATTTGTGAAATATTTTCAAATGTGCTATTATCTACAATTTTTTACGTCAAGAAATTGAAAAAGAGAATGGTAAGAGGCCTTCTGAAAGTTCTCCAGAAAGAGGAGAAAATGATAAGAAGAAGCATCTGAGTTTTGACTACATGCTAAACACTTTATATTCCTTTTGTTTAATCCTCAGAGCAACCCTGGGAAGTAGGAAGCATTACCATCCCCGTTGAAAAATAAAGATTTAATGCTCAGAGAAGCTGAATAACTTACCCAGGGTCACACAGCTCATGGCCCAGCAGTCTGTCACCAAACTCTCACTCTTAAGCCCCATGCTATAACAGCCCATCTCCTGACTGCCAGTCCAGAGTTGTGGGAAGCAAGGAATGAAACAGTCGGGAGTGATACAAAAGTGCACAGGCAGGTAAGTCCCAAGATTTGCCCCACTATACTTACATGCGAAGGGCACCTTGTCTCCTGCCAGAAAAAAAGTCCTTTCTTGTCTGATGTCCCGGCATAACTACATACTATGCAGAACTCGGGCTTCTCCAGCATTTTCTCCATATTGAGAGATCACACTGGGAAGAGGAGGAGGAAGGGAGGCCCCATCCAGAAGAGGGGTTATTTTCTTACAATCAGTAACCCCAGGGGCCCTGAGCAGGCAAGCTGGTAAGCACTGATTATAACTTTAATACCAATCTCATGCAGAGAAGGGGCATTGATGAGCTTACAACTCCCTCACAAGAAAAGTTAGGGAAATGACTGCTCCATTTAATGCACACAAGTGGCAATCAGAGGAGCCCTGTCTGTTTCCCTAGTCCATAGCCCCAAGGCTTGGCATCATCTCCCTTTGTGATTAAACCCAGAGAGCAGGGAAATGCCAAGACTGGTAAGCCTAGATTGTTTCATAAAGTGCTTTTTATGGAGACCTGGTGAAAATGTTCCAAATGTCTACCCTCTCTTAATATATATATATATTTTAATTTAATGGACTAGGTGGTTCTTGCCTATAATCCTAGTGACTTGGGAGGCTGAGGCAGGAGAATCGTTTGAGTCCAAAAATTTGAGGTTACTGCACTCCAGCTTGAGTGACAGACTAAGCCCCCTATCTCTCAAAAATTTTAAATTAAAAAACTCCACATAGGAATTTCCTCCTGATGTTTCAGATGCACAGTTTGTGGTGATTAAGTGAGCAGGAAAGCAGATGGGAAGAAAGGGCAGGACTATGCTCATTGACGCCCTGGAGCACGACTCCTGTCCCCTTGAAGGCACTAGAACTGTACCGACTGGTTTGTGGGGCCTGGAAGAAGTGACTTGGCTTTTCTTTATCTTTCTTTCTTTTTTTTTTTGAGTTGGAGTCTCACTCTGTCGCCCAGACTGGAGTGCAGTGGCTGCTCCCGGCCACCGCAGCCTCGACCTGCTGGGCTCCGGCAATCCTCCCACCTCAGCCTTCCGAGTAGCCGGAACCACAGGCGCGTGCTACCACGCCTGGCTGATTTTTGATTTATTGTAGAGATGAGGTCTCACCAAGTTGCCCAGGCAGGTCTCGAACCCGCGGGGTCAGGCAATTCACTCACCTCAGCCTCCCAAGGCGTGGGATTACAGGCTGAGTGTCCAGAACAAAGCTAGGCATCAAGACTGCTCCAAGTACCTGATGGCTCTGCCACCTGCCCTCAACATGGGCTGTGTTCCAGACTCTGGAAGCTGGCGGCGCAGAGGCTGGTCTTGGTCATGTGGAGCCATTGAGTGTTGGCTGTTCTCCTTGCTGAGACGGTAACTGTCATCGTATGGAGGGTGAAGACAAAGTGCGTGGTGCACAGCCCTATCAGAGGGTGTAAAGGGTGGGGATGCCAACAGGGAACAGGATGTGTGCAGAGCTGCTAGCAGAGACTATAGACTGTCCTTGTCCTACACGTGTGAAGGAGGGATAGTAAATTCTGTATTAGGAGAGGCTGCTGGACTTACAAAGTTATTTACATACACAGATGAGTTTTTTCATCTGAAAACTGAGGATAACAACTACCTGTCTCTTAAGGTCTTGTAAAACCTAAAAAAATTTGTTTTAAAAAGAGGCCTCTGTTTTGGTGGGACTGATAACTGTTATTTTAGTGGAAAGAAAACAAGCTTTGACTTCAGTAAGACCTGGATTTGAGCTCCAACTCTGTCATACACTAACAGTAATTTTGAGGAAGTTACTTAAATGCTCTGAGTCCCAGCTTGCTCATCTCTAAAAACAGAAATAATGATATCTACATCTTAGGACCATCAAGAGAATTCACGAGATAATGTGAAGAACATCTAACATGCAGTAGGTACTCAGCAAATGTAGTTCCTTTCTCTAGGTTCTTGATTTTGCACCTTCTTGGAGGATTTTCATAGAGTTTAGAGAGCTAGTGCTAAATAAACAACAATTAAATTTGAATTGGGAAGAGAGCATAAACACTCTAATTGCTGGCTAGTGTAACACTTTTAGGTAAAAACTTGTGCTAACTTTCTCCCATTTTGTAAAGGGAAACTTTTAATATTCCCTAAAATTCATCTATGTCTGATCAGCTTTCAAAGACCTCTTCCAAAAATTATTTGTGGGATACCTGACTTTAGTGACAGCATCATGGTTCCCATGTTAATTCACTGTGATACACACCAGACTCTGTCCACCCAACAAATGATGTGGCCTTTTACAGACAAAGTTTCTGACTCTTGAGCAAGCAGTTCACAAAGTCTTGGAGGCTGAGACCACCATTTGGGAGCAGGAGGGTCATGTGCACTCAAAACAGAGGAAGCCATGCTCAGAGACATGAGTGTGTAAGAGAATGAAACAGAGGTTGCCAGGAGAAGTAGACAAGAACCAAGCAGCTCAGAGAAAGGGCAGAAAGGACCTGACAACCTTCCAGCATCCAGGACACACATCAGTCTTGCTTGTGCTCCATATCTGTGATAGTCCCACACAGCATGACAATAAACCCTTTTTTGCCTAAATGAGTTTGAATACTTTTCTGTTTATTTCAACAAATGAATCTTGACAAAATTAGCCATAGGGGCCATTATGTGGCTGCAATAAGTCTGAACTAATTAAGGTCTCTGAATCCATTGCTGATTTCCTTGATAAGTCCCAGAGGGAATGAAGCTTAGAGGACAACTATAGGCAATAAAAGGTATTTGTTTCTATGGACCTTTGGCTCTTAACCCATGGATCCCCAGGTCCTAGTGAGCTGTGCTGGACCACATTAGAGTGAAAAGGGCCACTGTTGTCCTTTAGCCTGTATACCCTTTCCCCCTGGGATAGCAGCAAGCGTCCAGGAGGGACTTCCAACAGAGGCTGCCTCTCTCCTCTCCAATCCTGTCTGTCTGGTGAGGAGTATGTAGGAATTGGAGACTGAAGAATAAACTGAAACATACATGGGAAGATGGGCATATCATTAGTTGACTAAAGTGCCATGATAGTAGTATCTCTGACTTCATGTTTTAGTTCTTATCCAGATTAAAAAAAGTATGTTCTCATGGTATCTATGGTTGGGAAATGCATTATAACCCTCATTTATATTCTGTAATATGGAAACAACCATGGAAATAATTTTACAAGGAAATAAAATACAAAGCTATATAGAAACAGTAAGTGGGAAGATGGTTCAATACCAAAGACACTGATGAGAATAAATAAAAGGATAAAAAAAACCTTTTTCACAAAACTAGAAGACAGAAAAGAAAATTTGACAACTCCAATTTCTTTTGCATAAAAACTCAAGACTATGACCATAAGGAAAGTTAAAAGATGAATGGCAAACTGGAAAAAATATTTGCAACTTGTATTACAGACAGTGGCTACATCATTACTTGTTTAACAAAATTGTTAGTGTTACTGTTTTCCTCACCCTAGTAGAATGACATTTTTCCTACCTGTGAAGAAACCACTGTTAATTTTTCAAATTAGTCATTACAATGTTCAGGTATGATTTTAAATCTAGAAAGAAGCTTCAAATGACTGATAGAAGCCAGACCGTAAAAGAGAGACTTAAATTGTCTTTGGGAAGAGATTACCATGAGAACTTCAGATTCAGAATGATGAATCGAGCAGATGTGAGAAACCCTCCTTCATATCCTAAAAATCCAAGAGCCAGAAAGGGGTTGTCCTGTTTATATATGTGTACAAGAAGAAGCTTCCTCTTTGAGCAGGATATTTGTCCACAATTTAAGACTGCTTCCACAAACAATGGGCCAGGCATGGGACTCCCATTAAGATGAGCTCATGGACAAAAATTGTAAAGCAACAAGGGAACACGCTACCAGTGATTAAAAAAAGAAAGGCAACCAGAAGAAGACAAAATAAGGATGTTAACAAATGTAAATATTTATGAAAGAATCCACAAGACAAAAGCAGAAATTTATTTTAAAGGAACAAATATTCTTTGAAAGTCAGAAAGATCATTGTGGGGGACAAAATGTAAATGAAGATTCTTCGCAATGCCTTGCTTTGAAAGGCATGAACTTGCAACCTGTTTTGGCAAATAGAATGTGGCAATAATTGATGTTGTATAACTTATGAGGCTGGGCCTTAGGGTATCTGCAAGCATCTGTGTTTGTCTCTTAGAATGCTCCTTCTTGGAATTGTTAAAGAAAAAAAAATATTCAATGACACTTGTTAAAGCATAGTAAGAACGATTTTATGAGGAGGGGATGCTATCTCTATAGGGATAGGAACCACTGCAATGGAATTTTGCCATGGGGGAGAGATAGGGCTTAACTCTGAATACAACTCTGAATACGTGGGCAAGTGAGAATTTATAGCAAAGGAGCAGAGTGAGATCAGTGAATAAAAAATTACTAAGAAGAAACATCAGGAATAAGGAGTTTCTGGCTAAACTGACCTCACAGATTCTTGCTGAAGGCAGACTAAGGTGCTCAGGTGTCATCTGGGAGATGATGGAGAATGAAGAATTTGATCAAATATTGAGAGTGGTTGAATATCCAGGATGAGGGACAGGGGAAGTTCTTGCTAAACTGACTTGGCAGGCTTCTTGCTAAAACTAGATGTTTTGGGAAGTGCACAGCTGGGCCAAGAGAAAGTTCAGGAGCCTGATAAAAGTTTGGTTAAGCAAAGAATCTGTGAGGTGCCGGATAAGCACAAGTGAAACACAGGGAGGAGAACTGAGGCATTTCAGTGGACAGCTCCAGCTGAGCTCCTGGCAGACACACAGTACCTACCAACTGTCAGTTAGGTGCAGGAGGTCATTTTAGGACCATTCGGGCCTGATCAAGGTGATGCCACAAGGAGCAGCAATAAGGCTCCCCTGCTGATCCATGGCCAAATTGCACAATTGTGAGCAAGCAAACAACTGTAGCTCTCTAAGTTTTGGGGTGGTTTGTTACCCAGCAATCAATAACTGAAAAAACCATTTGTAGAAGCCAAAGTTCAGATGAAAAGATGAGACATACCTCCAGTGCCAAGTTTCTTTTGGCTGAGCTTCAAGGCAAGCACCAGGAAGAAGGGAAGGGAGTGAAAACAATGTTACTCTGGAAGGGAGCCACAGATGGAACAAAGAGTATGACACACACAGTGCTGAGGGGAGAAATATCTGCCAGTAAGCAGCCAGAGCTGCAAATGAGTTCCAAGTTATCCCATAAGGAAGGAAAAAATTTTCAATGAGTGCTGTTTCAGATAGGAAGATTTATTATTTTAAGTAATTAACTCAGATCTGGTGCTTTATTATTTAACACTTCACTTTCATTGCTGTTTATTGACCAAAAAGCATCATTGAGTAGATATCTTATTCAATTAAAATTAGTCTTTGCAGATAATTTACTAATAAGTCATATACATTATACCTCAATACCTGCTTCTCTTGGCTACTCTTCCTTGAAACTCTCGTTCCTGGACCACAAACCTCAAGTCATTCATTTTCAGTCTAGTACCAACTATCAGCTGTCATTTAACTGTCCCAGATGGCCCTTGAAAGGTGCCTGCCACTAGATGGGCAATCAACAAATATTTAGACAGTTGAACAAACTTGACTTCTTGCATGAATGTAATATGGGTTCTTAGGGTCCTAAGGCTTTTAGTGGGTCAAATTTTCCTTATGGATAACAAACTAGGAATAAACAGCCATTTAAAATAGCTCTATAAACTCAGATCCCTTGGGAGAAAGGGTTAACATCACACCCAGCTTCTGTCCTTTGTGAATTGAGAAACAATAAACACTGATGGAATGCATTTGAATTAATGTTAGCAAATGCTTGCTTTCTTTAAAAAAAAAAAAAAACTTCATCAACGTTTTATCAGCTTTACTGAGGCATGACTTATATAATATGACACACCCATTTTAAGTGTAGCTTGATAAGTCTCAGTAAATGCATACAATTTTGCAAGCACTACAACAACCCAGTTTTTTAAAACTTCCATCATCTCAAAAAGTTCCTTTGCGGCTATTTTCACTCAAACTCTATTCCTTCCCCAGCCCCAGGCAACCATTGATCTGCTTTCTCTCTGTAGGGTATTGCCTTTTCTAGAAATTTCATATACATGTAATCATATCATAGATGTCTTTTGTGTCTGGCTTCTTGGAAGAATCCTTTATTTTTTCTTCAACTTCTTTCATACTTCATCGTGTCTGGTCATATTCACTAGCAGATAATGGGATCTTGGTCATAGGAAAGAGCATGGAAGTTGAAGATCAGAGTTAAAATCCTGGGTCTGCCAATCTCTGCCTATTGACCCCGAGGAAGTCTTGGTTCCGGATGTCCTTTCCCTGTCAAGAGAATTAAGGTTATCATGCCTTCTCAGTCTGCTTTAGAGGTAGAGGCAAATTCAAAAGACATGTTCTGTACAGCCATACCAGTTGACACAATACTGAAGTAGTTCTTTATTAGTGGGCAAAGAGCCACTATTCTGAGCACATGCAGGGTCCCCTTGCCACCATTCTAGAAAACTCTGCCCCTCCATGATCTTCCCATAATCTAGCAAAAAAAGTGGAGTAAAGCCTGGTGCTGCAGGACACCTTAGAGACCTTCCCCCCAACCCCACCATGGCTAGTGTCTGATTGCTCGGTGCCCACGCCATATCCGATGTTAAATATTAGGAATAGAACTTCTGTTTACAGGAGGCAGTTGAGATGGAATGAGAAAGTGGAGGTGAGAAGAATATTGGAATTGGGGTTTTGAAAGAGAAAGGGCAAAAATCATACAGGAATCAATATGCTAAAATGTTCCAGATTTAGAAAGTCCTAGATTTAGGTTTAAAAAAGAAGGGAGCACAAATAGAGTGGGGTGACCCTTGTGGTAGGTCAGTCAGAGACCCGGGATTATAACCAGTTACAAACTTTTAATGAGTTATCAATAACATGGCAAAATATCCACTAAGAGGTGAATGGCAGACCAAATATTTACTTACCTAAGAAGCCTGGTAGGGGACCATGAGATCTCAGCCAGGCACCAATGCAGGACCCTAAGTCAGAGCATGGAAAGGAACTACTCAGCTCCTCCATGGCTGCAAGTACATCTGGGTATTGCCTCAATGGTGGTGTAAGGATTAAGTGGCACAAAGAGCTTTCCCCATACTCTGTCCAATCAGACTAAACTGGAGAAATAGGTTCAGGTCCCCAGCAGAGGGACCTGATGGCAAGAAACCCATCAGGTTTCCCAACAATTAGAGTATCTTGGGGACCACTTGGTGCTGTTAAGAAACCCATGTGCTTTTAACTTGGAAAAAGAGTAAGGAAATAAAAGGCAGCTATCTTCAAATATCTGGAAATCAGTGGGAAGGGAGAGGATGCAACCTTGATCTGTGTAGTTCTGAGGGCCCAGGCTGAAGCTCTGGTGGATGTAGCAGAGGGCAGGTTTGACCACAGGCAATATTTCCAGGGTCTGAGATTTCCAAATGTGGAATGGGTTGCCTCAGGAGGGAGGAACTTTGTTCCTTGGTAATTAGGCCGAAGCCTGGATACACTACCTGTCAGGGATATTTAGAGGGGCATTCCTGTGGGGAACATGTTGAGAAGGAATTCTTATTTTCCTGTCCTCAAATTTCCACAAAGAGAAGGCTATTTCCACTCCATGTCCCAAAAGGAAAAATATGAAAAAATTAATATCTATTTTTTTCTCCAGATGCACATGTGTCTCCTCTCATTTGTCTACTGGTAAATTTAGTGACTTTACTACCAGTTGGTGAATTTAGAGAAGGAGCTGTATTAGTCTGCTTGGGCTGCCATAAAAAATGGCTTGAACAATTGAAATATTTTTTCTCACAATTCTGGAGGCTAAAATGATCAAAGTTCGATCATGGTTGGTTTCTGGTGGAGCCTTTCTTCTTGGCTTGCAGACAGCCTCCTCCTCACTGTAAATTCACATAACCTTTCATTAATACACACAAGGAGAGAGATCTATCTCTAGTGTCTTCCTCTTATTATATATAAGGACATTAATCACATCAGATTAGGTCTTTTGACTTCATTTAATCCTAAATACCTTCCTAAAGGCCTGATCTTTAAATATAATCATATTGAGGGTTAGGGTATCAATGTAGGAATTGTGAGCGGACACAGTTCAGTTCATGACAGAGACTGAACTTGCTGACTCGACAGATCTGTCTACCTACAAAAGTGTACTTTGTCCTCTTCCTAACCATATGATACGATAAGCAGGGAAGACCCTGCTGTGAGGGGAAAGCTAGTGGCTGTCCAGCTCTTCCTGTGGCATGTGGGTACATTTCATTTGGAAATCAGGAAATATAAGGAAGCCTATTATGGCCATTTATTAGTCACTTCCTCCATTCTAGCATTAATTAGTAATAAGGCTAATATTTTGATCTTCACCTTGCTAACTCGTGTGTTATTTCTCCACAGGGAAAAGATAAGGTGTTATTTAATAGATCCCTAAAACAGAAGAGGAACCTGGAAACATGACCCCCTTATAAGGCCACACCCTGTTTTTGTCCTGTGCTTTATTTCCTTCTGTCTTTTAAAAACCCCAACAAGCATAGCTTTTAGAACAGATAAATTTATGCTTGGAATGAAGGTGTTACCTATGGGTAACTTTGCCATTCCTTTCAAAGCTAGCACAGAAGTATTTGGGATCCAGATTTGCCAAATTTTTATCAAGGAAATATCAGTCCAGGAAATGTTAACAAAACAACTTGAAAATGCTTCAGGTAATTAAAGTATCTCTGAGCTTTCTGAAAAGGCAAACATCTCAGCAATTGCTTATAGATTCAAGAAATGCATTCTGTTCAAAATAGAGGCAGATACCCACCGGAAACGAATTATTTTTTGTTCTGTTTATTTGAGGGATTTATAAAGTCAGACTCGTCCATGAAAGTTTGGGTAGTTCCTATAAAAATATTAACCTTTCTCTAAAAAGAGGCTCACCTCTTTGCATACTTCACCAAATGCATTGATTCTTAGGAAAATGCCAGCTTAAATTAGGTGCAAAGGGTCACAAAGCTAGAACCCTCCTGTGCACATTCAAGTTTCTCTCTTCAGAAGAGCCCTTTTCAGTTCCAAGTGAAATATCTCTCCTTTGGTTAAAATAGCTTGCTTGGCATAAGTAACCCCATTTTGTTAAAATCCTCCATCTTAGCTGCCTGCCTGACTTAAAAATCACCCCTTCAATGTATTCATGTGATTGTTGTAACGTTCCCATGACCACAGACCCACAGCTTTGTTCCCCTGAGCTGTTCACGCTGACGGTTTTTGCTGACCATTTGAAACTCCCTGGCCACAAGTTCCTTGTTCTAATTGTACTCTAGCTTCAGATGTGTGCCAAGTAATTGTTCCCTTTTGTTTTTAGTTTCTTGTTCCCTCACCCACCGGCTATGTAGCCCACTTGCGGTTTTTGCCTTTGTATGCTTCTTGCTAATAATGCTCAGCGTTGAGACCTTCTTGGCGTGAGCCTGCTCTTGACTGTGTGCTGATAAAGGACTCATAATTTGAACTTGGTGTGCTGGCAATTCTCCTTTCTCACAATCTGGCTATAACACAAGCAGGAAACCTGAGACCCCACTGTGTGCTTAGTGCTGGCTCTAGACATTCATAGATATACACACAATACCATGCCCTAAGGCCACTGGCCTTTCTCTAAATGAGAAACTCCAGTTGCCCAAACATTAGTTTTGACTGGAATTTCAGCATGCAGTAGGAGACATCATAGGCTGAACAGGGCTTTGTGCCCAAGGGACACCCAGTTTGAATGAGACACAAACTGGAAGAAAACAACCCAGTGAGACCCTGCTGCTCTACACCCTCTGCCACCAGGATTTGAAGCATAGAGTAGTTTGTTCCGTTTAATTATTTTAAAAGCTCTTTAGAAGATATACAATAATCCCTAATGCATAGTTCTTTGTTTTTCTCCTGACTCGTCAGGGTGCCCACATGTGCCCATTGCTATGCCAGGGCAATTGTAGGGAGATGATATGAGTCAATTTTTCCCCTTTTTTAAAATAAACTATCATAGATACAACAAAAAAGACACAAGACGGTGAGTCAGGAATTCTGGGTGTTTTCAGATGTTCCATCTGTTTGGGTTTCCTTTTCCTCAACAATTCTAGGTCAGTATTTTACAAATTTTATAGATGATAAAAATCTCCTGGATAGCTTTTAAAAATACAGTTTCTAGGCCCTTGATCTAAGGTTTTTAATCCATTAGGTCTTAGTTAGGAATCAGGAATCTTTATATTTTATGATCACCTTTGACCCACATTAGACAATGAACAGGCAAGATTTGAAAAACACTCAATTAGATGGTCTTAAAAACTCTTTCCAGATCTGGCAATGGAAATCTTAGGTAAATCATTTGTATTCAGTGTGGCAGTTACTGCCAGTCTAATTCTCCCCCACTCTTATGCATTCAGAGGATTTAACAGTGTGAAGCACATTGATAGCAGTTCTTTCCTAGCGGGGCCTTTGTAATTAGCAGCAGTCAAATAGCTAATTAAACATCCAGATTACCTGGTAACTTTGTACTTATTCCTTCTTGCATTGTAATTCACCAGCTGGTTTTATTTCACCCTATAATAAAATCTCTAAAATTCATGGACTAACAAAGATGAGACATTATTATGCACACATTATTATTACACATGCTTTCATAGGCATGTGTGACAAACACATTTTATTAATCACTATCTTTTTTTGTTTTGTCTTCAGCTTCATACTTCTACTCTGTTCTCAAAATGAATGCCACTGGGCGGAAGAAAGAATTTTATAGAGTTGAAAAAAATGAGAAAGAAAATAAGAAAGAGAAAGAAAAAAAAAACCTATATCAAAACTTTTTAAAATCACTGTAAGCATCAAGATTAAAAAAAAATAACTTCATAATTTTTAATTCAGCATCTGCACAAAAATTGAGGTTTTTACAAGTCTTGGCATTAAGAACTCAATGAATTCTGTTTCTAACAGTGTGGTGTCTGAAGTATGCTGACTGACCTATCAACTGAAAAACACCGGAAATGCTGAGCAGACAGTTTTAAAAATTCTTATAAAAATACACTGATGCATGGACAGTTTGGAAAAAGATACTAAGGGGTCATAGCTAAGTGAAAACAGAAATGCAGAGAAGTAAATGTAGGCTGATTCTAGTTTCTGCTTTGAAAGTATTTGGTAAACCAGGTGAACTTGTCCTTTAACTTTCACAGCATCAAAAGACAAAACCTAAGAAGGGTTCTAATAAGAGACCCTCTTCATTAAATTGGGACTTTATAGAGCTAAACCACAATGTTAGGGTTATCTAGGAAGAAATATGGGTGCATTAAAAGTTTTCTATTCCCGAGTGTAGTGCAGATAGAAAGAAAAATCATCTATCTTCTAACCACAAACTGGCCCTCATACATGTTTGCTGCCTGAATTCATTCTACCTGAGTGTTAAACAGAACAAAATACAATACTTCAATCTAAGAATTTAATATGAAAATAAGCATTTAAAATAATGCCCTAGGCACATGGAATAAGCAAATGCAAATCCTTTCTGGATAAACTCATCTTGAACCAAGGTCTTACAGTGTTTGTACAAATAAAGTTCTAAGAATTACATGAATATATACAGCCAGAATTATAAAAGACACAGGAAATAAGACATCATTAGTGAGATCTAACAGGAAAAACACACAGCAGAGTCAGACTTCAGAGATGGGAAACATAAAAAACAGAATATTAAATAATTAATTTTCATGTGTTTAAATAAATAATGGAAAATATGAGAAAAGAACAAGAAACTATGAGATATAATCAAGCATATTTTAAGAAGAACACAATAGATGATCACAATTTAAAAGATGACTTTAACAATTGACTACATCTGAAATGAGCATTGTTGAATTAAAAGATAGATCTGAAAAAATTATCCAGTATACAGCACAAAAAAACAAAGAGGTAGAAAATTTCAAGGGAGGCTTAGAAAGAGATGGATTAATACACTTAGAATTCCAAGAAGAAAGGAGAGAGTGATAGTGAGGGTGGGGAGAGGTGAGAGGAATGGAGAGATAAATTGAAGAGACAATGGCTGTGACTTTTCTAGAACTAATGAGAGATATCAAATCACAGATTCAAGTAGTGTTATGAATTTTAAGTAGGATAAATAAAACCCATCCCTAGAAACATTTCACTGAAACTACAGAACACCAAAGACATAGAAAGATTCTTAAATCAGTTAGAGCAAAAAGACAGATACCTACAGGGGAGTTACAGACATATCAACAGCTGAGTTCTCCACAGCAGCAAAGGAATCTAGAAGACCATGAGGGAAGTAATAACCACAGTGTTCTCGGAGAAAGTAACTGTCAACAAAAAATCAGTATCTGTCAAAATTATTTATCAAGAGAAAAGATGAAATAAAGACATTTTCAGACAAATAGGGTTTCCCACCAAAAGGCCCTCCAAAAAAGAAGATTTCAAAAAATATACTTCAGGAATAAAGAATAAAAGTAATCCCAGATGGAATTTCTGAAATGCAGGAAGGATTAGATGAGTAAAAATAATGTCAAATATATGGGAAAATCTAAACAAATATTAAAGGATTTAAAAAATATTCAATGGATTAAAAATACACTTAAAATACAATAATAACAACAGCATGTAAATTAGGATGACGTAACCAATTCTAAATATCCTAAAGTGTTTAGGTTATTTGTGAGGGCATTACATTTATTAACTAATTTTTACTTTAAAAATTAGGTATGCATGTGGATATCTCTAGTGTAAGAAATAACTAAATCAGAAGGTGAATGTATAACTTCCAAATTTAAGAAAGGGGGAATTGAATAAGAGGAAAATCTTCAGCAATCAAAAAGTAAAGAAAGAAAGCAAAGAAGCATACAGAAGGCAGGAAAAGTAACATGAAATAAACCTAAATATGTCAATAACTACAATAAATAAAAATAGCCAAATAATCTACAGACACATCTAAAATATGCAAGATGATGAAAGTAAATGGATAGAAATATCTATATTAATATAGCTGGTACATCCATATTAATATTAGAGAAAATAAACCTTCATTAGAACAATAAAGTTTTACACAAGATAAAACATAACTACACAATGATAAAAAGTGATCAGTTACCAAAAACAGATAATAATTATAAACTGATATGCACCTGATTGCCTAGTCTCAAAATACATAAAAAATGAAAACAACTACAAGAAGTAATAGACAAATTCATTATCAGAATGGAAGATTTTAATATACCTCTTCATAATTTTTAAATCAAGTAGGAAAAAAATCAGTAAGAATATATGTTTGAAAAACATACTTGAATAACATACTAATTAACATACTGTGTTAACAGGCTAGTGAACTAACATACTAGTTTGAACATACTGATTAACATATTTGATTTGATAGGCATACATAGAACACTACACCCCCAAATTGAGAAATTTGTAATCTTTTCAAGAACATATGGAAAGTTTATAAAAGTTTATTTTATAAAGGACCATAAAGCAAACCTCAACAAACTTCAAAAATTGGCTACTATCAATTACATTTGCCAACTACAATGTAATTAGACTAAAAATCAATTACAAAAATAAAATAGCCAAACTACATGCACTTAGAATTTAGAAAAAATTTAACTCGTGTTAAAGGAAATAAAAAAAAAATTAAAATTAAACAAAACTCCTAGGATGCACCCAAAGCAGTACTTGGAGGTAAACTTATAGCTTTGAAATGATTATATTAAGATTCCAATTAACAATTACATATACATACAATTAAATTAGAAAACTTTTTGCAAGATACTGTGCTGGATGCTGTGTTGTGGAGTAGGGGAGGGAGTGAGGACTAGGGATTTTGATGAGACATTTGGGTGTCATAGACTTTAACACATAGCCCATCTCTCTTTTTTTTTTTTTTGAGTTGGAATCTCACTCTGTCGCCCAGACTGGAGTGCAGTGGCCACTCCGGCCACGGCAGCCTTGACCTGCTGGGCTCCGGCGATCCTTCTGCCTCAGCCTTTGAGTAGCCAAATTACAGGCACACGCTACCACGTCCGGCTAATTTTTTGATTTATTGTAGAGATGAGGTCTCGCTGCCCAGGTGGGTCTCGAACCTGCGGGCTCAGGCAATCCACTCACCTCAGCCTCCCAAAGGCGTGGGATTACAGGCTGAGCCACCGAGCCCGGTGCCCATCTCTTAATAAATCCTAAACTACCCAAAACAATCACCATAGAATAACTATTAACATAGAATAACTATTAACTTTTACTTTAGTCTTAATCTTCTTCACAGATTTTTTTGTTTTTATTGTTAATGTGGGGGGGAAAAGGTACTCTTTTCCACTGCTAGTAGCAGTATAAATTAACAAAATCAAGATGGAGGCCATTTTAAGCAATATATATTGATGACTTAAAATGTTATGCATTGTTCAGCTTAGTACATGTGCATTTAGAATTTCATCCCAAAGAAATAATTATGAGGATGTGCAAACACTTAGCTGTCACAGCACAGATCATGATAGTGAAAACCTAGAGACAATTTAAAAGTCTAAAAAGAAGACATCAGATGAAATAAATTATAATAATACTAGCATTACAATGATGCCATAGAAGAATATTTAATAACATGGTTCATAATGTTAAGTGAAACAAGCAAGTTACAGAGCAGTATAACATACTTTTTATGCTCATAAAAAATGACTGGAGGGACATAAACCCACATGTTATAAATATTGGTTTTCTCCAGGTGGTCAAATCATGGGGGAAATTTTCTTTCTTACTTGCATTCTTGCTTCTGATCTATATTATTTAAATGATGTATACTATTCATGTGATTGCAAAGGTAACAATAAAATATATATACATTTAAAAGCATTAACTCCGTTTCCTGTATTTTGTTATGGCAAATGTCCAATTTATTTTGTTCTATTTCCTTTGTCTTTTGGAGCTGAATGTCAAACCAGGGCTGTTCCTCTAAATTTTAAGGTCTACCATATAGTCTATGAGGTGTCCACTATATCTGAATATTCAATAATTATTGGAAAATGATGCCAAAGAAAGCATTGTTTATATTTCTAGTTAGAAATGTCATTCTGAGTTTGTAAAAAAGATGCAGATATTTTAGCTTATAATTGAATGCATGCATCAGGGTTAATTAGCAATGGTTCAAATTACAGACCACTGTGGTTTCTTGTACAACTAACCATCAATTAGCTATAATAATGAGAAAATCAGGAAATGATTGCAGGAGAAAATGAAATCAGTAGGTAAAAAAGAAAAACAACTCCTTTTAGTCTCTAGTTTTGGCCATCAATTGTCAAAACTTACCAGAATAACTTAAATATACATAAATCTTAACCTCTTTTGGAAGCAGATGGGATATTAATTTTTTAAAGTAATGTTAATTCTTTAGAAGTATTTTTCTTTTCTGGACTATCCTTCAGAGAAACCATACCCCAATAATAAAATGACCCAATTATTAGCAGCAGGAAACTGAGTGACACAAGATTAGTCAGTGGTTCTAATATAATCTGTAGGGGAGCTTTAAAAAAAATCAATATAGAGGCCTCACTCCAGACCATCTAAATCAGAATCTCTGTGGAAAGTGCTTAATTAATCCATAAGATGCATAGCATATGTCAAATTGATTCCAGCTGTTGAGTATTTGCTTTACTCTGAGTTCACTGGTTGGACAGTAAGTGTCTGTGGTAAATCACCTCTGGTGCTTTCCTCCTCAGCCCAATCACTCCATATACAGGTAGAAAGGACAGTCTTAAAAGTGTCTTCTACTGACATAGTATTTTTAAATGCCTTCCTAATGGCTCTTTTCTATGTCAAGGGTTTGGATGATTTTCTCAAAAGGAAATCTTTGTATGAGGAAATACAAGTCACCTTAGCAGTATCTACCTAGTGCCACAATAGATATTTGGACACACACACACACACACACACACACACACACACACACACAAAGAAAATAAATCACTGAATGGAAATTGCAGCTCCTAAGAGAGCTCTAGATGCCAGGATCATGGAAATTGTTGTAAATTCCATTTGTTCTGTCCTGAGAAAAACTGTGATCTTTTGAGCTGTACTTCTCTTTTACTTTCCCTAGATTTCACTTTTAAAACTTTCAAAAATCGCTGGGTGCAGTGGTTCAAGTCTGTAATCCAGCACTTTGGGAGGCTGAGGCGAGAGGATTGCCTGAGCTCAGGGGTTTGAGATCAGCCTGGGAAACTTGGTGAGACCTTATCTCTACAATGAATCAAAAAATGAGCCAGGTGTGGTAGCATGAGCCTGTAGTTCCAGCTACTTGGAAGGCTGAGATGGAAGGATCGACTGAGTCCAGCAGGTGGAGGCTGCAGCAACCACGAGAATGCCACTGCACTCTAGTCTGGGCTATAGAGTGAGACTTTGACTCAAAAACAAAAAACAAAACAAAACAAATCACCATAGTTTGCATCATATGCATATTATATAAAGTTTTAAAATAGGAGAATTACAAATAGCAAAATTAACATTATCCATGAGCTTCCCTCCTCCTCACTCCAGAAAGAAATAAAATTAATATCATTAGTGTATATTCTTCCATTTTTTTCTATGTGTAGAAACATGTGTTTCATTTTACAGAATGAATTCATAACAGATGAATTCATAACTTGCTTTTTAATCTCAACTTTGTTTTGATAATTTTTTTGTCACCAGCCTTCAAAATCAAGATTTCTGTGTATGTATCAAAATTCAGCACAGAGATTTACCATAATTTGTTTAACCACTTCTCTAACTAGATGATTATTGCTTCTGAAATTTGCCTTATTTTGTCTTTTTTCAGTATTTATTAAAGAACGAAACCAGTCTTCAACCTGGTGAGTTCATTCAGATTAATCTTCCTGACTGATGTTTGATATGTATCCAATAATTTCCCAGGGCCACATATAATAACTGCGGAGACTGAACCCTTTCTCCTCTCTTCTTCTACACTTTTCTCCAAGTTTTGTACCCAGCACTCTCCCCATCAGTGACATTACTTTTCTTCTTTTAACCTAAGCAACACTCTTCAAAAATCCTGAAGTTTATTTCACCATTTTCCAAATATGTATCCATGGAAGATTAAACATTTTAGTAGCAAACTTACATTGAGTGTTTGCTGTGTGTGTTGTGATAGTAGGCTTAAATGAATTTTTTCATTCAATCTTTATGACAGTAATTCAAAAACCAAATTCTACTATTATTCCCATTTTAGAGTCCAAGAAAGTGAAGCTTCTTTTAAAGTAACTTGCCCAATATCACACAACTAGTAAGAGGCAAAGCTAGGCCCTGAATCCAGAGCTGTTTTCTTCTAAACTATTTTTTTTATCGTTGTCAACTAAAGTTCATATATTTATCTAAATTTTCTTAATTTTCATCTAATGTCATTTTCTGTTCCAGGACTGTATCCAGGATAAAACACGACATTTATTCATCATGTCTCATTAGAGTCCTCTTGGCTATGACAGTTTCTTAAACTTTCCTTGTTTTTTCTAAGCCATTAAAAAAAACACAGTTGGTGCTCATCATCTACAACACCATTGCAGCTACAACTCATTGTGAATTAAAGTGTGGCTCTAATCTTCACAGAAATCCTCCAAAGCAAATATTATTATCCTCATTTTATAGATAAGAAAATGAAAGCTTAAAGAGATGAAAACTAATAGTGCATATCCCAAGCTAGTAAAGCTGGAACTGGGATCCTGACCCAGGATTATCTGGCTATCATTGTCATTTCTTTTTTTTTTATTGCACTAGTTTAGATGGCTTGTACTCACACAAGAAAATAAATCACTGAATGGAAATTGCAGCTCCTAAGAGAGCTCTAGATGCCAGGATCATGGAAATTGTTGTAAATTCCATTTGTTCTGTCCTGAGAAAAACTGTGATCTTTTGAGCTGTACTTCTCTTTTACTTTCCCTAGGTAGTGGAGGGGGTCCAAAGCTAATAAAACAAGGCGGCCACAGGTCTAAGAGCACATGGTCAGACCACAGCTTAGCAGAGCAATGGCAGAGAGAGAGAAAGAGAGAGAGAGAGAGAGAGAGAGAGAGAGAGAGACTCACCTTCCCAAGGTAGGTGAGGGGACCAAAGCTTGCCTGACCATAGTGCAAAGAACACATGGCCAGACCATAGCTTAGCAAAGCAATGGCTGCATGTGGGATTTTTATAAATACACTTGAATGTTAACATCAGAATCAGAGTCATAAAGAAGCTCTCTATCTACTTCAACATTCTTATCTAATATCCAAGCTCCATTATGCAAAAAAAAAAAAGGTTCTAAGCGCATGGTCAAAAGCCATCAGTGTAGTTTGTTTACTCTTTCACAAAGCGCCCAGTCAAATTTTGAACTGTCTTGATGATTAGAAAGCTCTGTGTCCCTCCAAATGATTTTTGTCCTTTGGTCTTAATATGGCTTTTAGGAGCCAAGCACTGTCCCCTAAGCCTTCCTAAGAACTTTGCAGTCAACACTGTCATCCACTAGCTTCTCTTTTCTTGGCTGTGGATAGCTCATTTTATATTTCCCTCACCATCCTAAGGAGGCTACATGAAACCACAGTGACTTGCGGTGTCTCCATTTGTTTGTAAGTCCGTATACTGCATTATGGTACAGCAATGCGCACATCCTATACAATCCGGGCTCAACAATTGCAATTGTCTGACTCCTTGTAATCTCTTTCCACCACAACTGTCACCCTTCGCCACCTCCCCGCCTCCAACATTTCTAAATCTTCAGATCCAAAGGGCCCTAAAACTGACACTTCTTCCTACCCTTTAAATGAAGCAGCTCTTCCTAGAAAACCCCTTGAGACACAAGTTTGGAAGGTGAGTCAAACGTAAGAAGGATGTTTTCTCTGAGTTTGACAAACAAGTTAAAGGGCAAAGGCAGTGAGCCGTGGATGCCTGGAGACAGCTTCTTTCTTCCCGAAATCCCCCACAGCGCTGAGACAGACAGCTCCCCTGCGGATCTGCCAGGACAGCGCGTAGGGCGGGGCAGGGATCGACGCGCCGGGAGCCGGGCGGGCATCAAGCCGCTGGTTTAACTGAGAGTTCGGGGTCAGGGCTGAGGCTCAGCGACGCTACAGTCGTCTCCCAGCCGCCCTCGCTCTCACATCACCGCCAGACATCCATAGTTCATCAGAAATCAAAAGAAGCAGGCGAGGGAGTCAGGAAATATCGGGAAAGAGTCGTACCAAAGCTGTCCAGGTGCTTGGCGCGCAGGTGCCTCGTCTTCGATTCAATACCATGGACAGCGCCCGCGAACTGACTGGAGGACGCTTGAACGCGGTTGGCTTCTGGCAGGTCTGGCATCGCTTTGACGCGGATGGTGAGTAGAACTCAGGTGTAGACGCGGTTCCGCTCCCAGCACGCTGAAAGGAACTCGACTTTCCCCTGTACCTGCGCTGTTAATGCAGTATGCCTATTGCACTCTACGTCTTGTATACTGGGGTCACACATGTAGATACTTGGTGGAAATTCAGCGAAGGAGAAGCGATTTGTCCTGCTCCCCAATCTCTTTGTGTGTGTACCCGCGCGAGTGTGTAATGATACACCTATATATAATGGCACACCGTACATATAATGACAAGCATCACTTGATATACATGTATGGACTGAGGCGTATGGACTGAGGCGTATGGACTGAGACTCAGCAGTCTGAAGTCAGCCTTCCCTAAATGTGCTCATTTTACCCCGTGATTTGTTGTACACTAACTCCCTGAAAGGGAGGATGAATTGCATCAACTTTCAAAACACCCTCCCCACCAAAAAACTACTTGAATATGAAATGGGACTACTTAACATTTGCTTTTTTTTTTTTTTTAATTTACAAAGAAACATGAAGAAATTATCTAAAGGGTGTGTTTCAACCTTGCAAACGAGGATTCAGTTCTTACATCTGTTAAGTTTTTCCAAGCTCCAGAAATTCTTGGGGTAAATTTTATTGTAAAGTTTATGTTTATTTATTGATTATAATTCATATATTTAATAGCTTTCTTTTTCTGAATTCTAAATTAATTTCATGTATTTAATAGCTTTCCTTTTCTGAATGCTTTGAACCCCAGCATAAAGCATTTACTCTGGAACAGTGTTTACTGTTTAAATCCATGTTCTTTTAGAGGTGGATGCTGGCACTTTGTTATTGGAAGAACAAAGAATAACATCCATAGGGAGTCTATATATTGTGGGATTAAACATAAATTTGGATAAATACTAAATGCCATGTTATTCTGTATAAGTGACTATTATTTATGTGTGTCTTCTTACATTTAGAAAAAGGTTACATAGAAGAGAAGGAGCTTGATGCTTTCTTTCACTACATGTTGATGAAATTGGGTACTGATGTAAGTACTTATGCACTAAGCATTAATTTATGTCCCTTAGTAAAATACAAGCATCCAAGTCTTATGTTGATTTGTATCTATTAATTCCATCTGACCTCCTTTCTTCCTTGCATGCATGTGATTTTTCTCCTCCTAGCAACATGGAGGGATTTAAGCAGGTTTTATAAAAGGCACAATTGTAGCATTAGACATCATGGTCACTGACTTTCAGTGTAACATCTGTCATCCACTCAGATATACTAACTGGAGACCTGGTCATCTCGGTTTTGAATATCTCCTTGGTTATATCTCTGCTAATTGATTTATACCTGGAGATAAAGTAAGGTACTTTGTTCAAAAACGTGGAAAAGATGTTAAGCACTTTAAGGTTGTGGGTATTTAGTACTTATGGTACTTTTTTGATAGCAACTTACAAACAGACCATTGAAAATTATGATTTTTTCATTATTCATTTTATTAGAAGTGGTTACAGATTTCTTAGGAAATGATAAACAGAAAATAACTGACAGGTCTAGAGTCCAGATATAAATGTGAACACATCTCTGGTGTCCATATCTCTCTGATGGTAAATTTGACGATAAGAGATGGAGATGAATTCTTGAAGATCTCTGTACCAAAGCACAGAAGACAAAAAAAACCTCACACAGGGACACATGATCTGAGGTTAGCCTGGGGATGTGCTCTATCTGGTGAAAACTCCAACAAGGTGTGGAAGAGTAGCTCTGGGGACAGTTGCATCTAAATTAGTTATGGAGACAGTTTATCCTCAGATTTAATTTGTTTATCTGGAAGAACATGTATCTGAAGTACATTGCTTTCTCATGTAAGAGCTCAGTGAGGGGAATAAGGAACTTTCCCACCATTGTTGAGAACATGGGAAGGGTGTTGAGGGCAGAGGAAAACCAGCTGAGAAAAAAAAAGAGACTGGCATCTGCCCCCATCAGCACACAGACTTCTGGGTCTCCCTCTATGTCTTCCTGTCTCTTATATTCTGTCTCTTTTTTTAAACATCTGTCTTTCTCATTTTTCTGCTCATTTCTGTTTCCCATCTCTGTGTTCACAACTCTCATCTCCCATTGTCTCTGGCCTTTCTCTCTGACCTTTCTACCTCTCAGTCTCTCTTGCCTCTTTCTGACCTTTGTCTACATCTCATCTGTTTCTCCATCTCCTTTTCTCCTTTTCCCCCTTTCTGTCTCTAGTCTCTCTGCTGCTCAAAGCTCTCTCTTCTTTCTATATCTTTTATTATCTTTTCTTCTTCCTTTCCTATCTCTGTCTCATCTTTTGTATTGCCTTTCATTTCTTTTATCAGCTTCTCCTCTCCCCTCATGTTTGTCTCTTTTTTTGGTCTCTCATCTCTCTCTTTGTGTACCTTTTATTGTTCTTTGTCTGTCTGCCACCCCCAAACCCTGTGCATCTTGTGAGGTGAAGGGAGCAGCAGATGAGTGGGATGGAGACACAAGTACCTTGTTTGCTCTGCTCAGACTATTTGCATGTACTTCTCTTTATCCTGCCTTCCTGCACTTACACCAGCTGAATAGACTGAGGAGGCTTCTCCCAAGAATGACTCCTGCTTCAATCTAGCTGGCCAGTTTCACACACCAGCAGCCCACAGGGAAACCCTTCCAGCCTTGCCCCCAGGGTTCTCACTAATGTCTATAAATTCTAAGGTCATGGCTTTCCAAGAACCCATGAATCAGAAGCCACCTTATCAATCATGGATGGCGTATTTAAGGAAAGCCAAAAGACGAAGGCAAAACTATTCAAAATTTTGGAATAAACTGAATGGTCAACTCCTAAAAACCTATATCCTCAGAGACTTGGAACTTCACACCTTTTAGAAGGCTCCTTGCTCTAGTGATTTATATAAAAGGAGGGGAAAAACTGCTGTCAGTTCTTGAAACTAGAAATGTCTCATTTTTAGTAATGGAATTGAGGGGCTTAGAGAGGCTACTGAAACACAAGGGTCTGCTCTAAGCTGAGGATGCTGTGAGATATCTTCTTCTGAGGTTTGGCTAACCTTAGAAGCATTGTTGTCATTGTGAGAATGAAGAGGGATCTTTTGCAACTTAGCTGTTCTCATTACTGCTCTTTCCTCAGATCTGGTCCATGGACTGGCTTTTTCAAACAGGGGCAAGTATGGTCCTTGAGAAAAGGAGACAACATATTATTATATACTCTGCTCAGTGCAAGTGTTCCTATGGCTGAAAAAGGGGTTGGGAGGTCTTAGAATCCTTAGGCTAGTGAAAATCAAATGTTGATTGCTTAAGATTTATCTGCACTTGTTAAAATGCAGACCTCTGGGTCCCACTTCAGTAAATTTGGGGTCTGCCAAGAGTCTTGCATTTAAAAGCACCCCAAGTCAGTTTACATCTCCTCTCACCCCCTGTCCCTCCAGGGACAGTGGTTGCCTATCAGAAAGGAGATTCTAATATAGTCAGGACCACTGAGCTGTGGTAGCAGTCCGGGCACATCAGCACTTGGCTAGGGTGAAAGCTTTTAGAGCCAGAGTCATAAGTTTAAGCTGCTATCAGAAGTAGTATCATCTACCATTGGATCACTTTTAAAATGCTGAGGCATTATTCTAAAGAGTATGGTTGCAGCAATCTTTGGTGGACACTCCATGCTACCTGGACAACCAGGATTAGGGAAATTATTCCTAATTTTGGACTTTCTTCTCTGATGAGCAATAATTTGGTCCTAAGCAAGTCTTTAACAATAGGGCAAGACTGTTACCACTTGTTTGCCACACCCACTTTTGTTGTTGTTGTTGTTTGAGTCAGGGTCTAACTCTGTAACCCAGACTGGAATGCGGTGGCATGATTATGGCTCACCTCAGCCTTGACCTCTTGGGCTCCAGTGATCCTTCTGCCTCACCCTCCTGAGTAGATGGAACTACAGGCTCATACCACCACATCTGGTTAATTTTTAGAATTTTTTTGTAGAGATGGGGTCTCATTATGTTGCCTAGACTTGTCTTAAACTCCTGGGCTCAAGTTCTTTTGGCTTGGCCTCCAAAAGTTTACAGGGAGGATTATAGATATGAGCCACTGCACCAGCTTTTGAGTAGAAATGCCCAGGGAGTACAGAAGTCTGCAGCAGGGAGGCCTCTATCATCAGGCAAACCCTCACTCTGGTGTTTAGGAGTGGCAAGCAATTCTTCAGAGGCCTAAATAGCTTTACTTTCCTCTGTTGATTAGTGGGTCACAAAGGTCTCAGAATAAGGTATTTTGAGGTTTCTGACAGCAAGCTGCCTGCTAGTCTATCTTGAAGAATAGCCTATGTACTTATAATTACCTACTCCTCACAGCCTCTGAGGGGATTGACTTAATGGAACCATCAGCTGCTATTGCAGTTCTTTCTGTTACTCTCTCCAGCCCCTTTCTTTTCATATGCTAAGAACTGCCTCTAATATGGGTCTAGATCTAGCTAATCCATTGCCGAGCATCAGGCTGTATGTGTACATTCCCCTCATGCACAGGTTGTACGACAGCTTGGGCCTCTTTCTTTTTTTTTTTTTTTTTTGAGTTGGAGTCTCACTCTGTCGCCCAGACTGGAGTGCAGTGGCCGCTCCCGGCCACCGCAGCCTCGACCTGCTGGGCTCCGGTGATCCTTCCGCCTCAGCCTTCCGAGTAGCCGGAATTACAGGCATGCGCTACCACGCCCGGCTGATTTTTTGATTTATTGTAGAGATGAGGTCTCGCTGCCCAGGCGGGTCTCGAACCCGCGGACTCATGCAATCCACTCACCTCAGCCTCCCAAAGGCGTGGGATTACAGGCTGAGCCACCGAGCCCGGCTCGCTTGGGCCTCTTTCAATGCTTCAGAGATTATATATACCCTGCTGGGACCTAGAGTCTCAGATATGAACCATGGGAAATTACCATAGAGGATGCCCTAGGCTCTTTTTCTTTAGATCCAAGGGATAGTCATGGGTTTTGGGGTCAGAGATCTGAAAGAATGGAAGTCAAGACTCTGCATCCTCAAACTAAAGGTGGAATGTAGAATCTGGCTACATCTTTGGCTTTACATTTATTTACATTAAAATGTAAATTTCCACCAACATGGCTTATGTTAGTTAACTTCCTTTGGGAATGCCCATCCCAGAAATAATCATTTATTCATTCAACAGATACTATGCTCTAGTCCTTCTAATTCACAGCTGGAGGACTTGGAACCATAGATAGAGTGCTCATATGAGAGAAATGAATTTAGTCAGGAATTCTAGCAAGTCAGGAATCTTAGAATCAGGCACCGTTTGAGATTATCGATGCCATTCAACCCCTGCATCAGAATTCATTCTTCAGTGCTGTTTATCTATGCCATTTTTCCTATAATAACCCTAAAATTCACCAAAGACAATTTAATGTGTAGAAAAGTTATACTTATAAGGACGCTGTGACATCTTTGGCTAACTTAACAATTGCTTTATTACTTTGGTCTCTTCTTTAGTTATTTCCTTTTTTTCATTATTTTCTTTCTCAAAAAATACAAGATAAGATTAAAAGAATGGGTTACAGCAATCTTGGGGCTCAGAAGAGCTGGACATTTCAGTAAAAAATATAAAACCTCTGAGTTCTTGAGAAGAACATCTGTAATTAATTACAATCTGTCACAGTCAAATATATAGCACTGTTTAAATTCATTCTTTCAGTACTCTAATCTCTATGCTTCTTTTCATCATATTTTAGTAACCTACAAACTATACATTTTTTTCTTGACAGGATTCTAGTTAGTGGTTGCTTGCTCAAAAAATCTCCATCACTGCTCTCTCTTCTACAAAAGGGTAGGATCACTTTAAATGACTAAGGAACTTGCTTTCCAAATTAGAATAACATAATTATCAAGATGTGTGCTTTGAATATTTGCTAACCTATCTATCCTAGTGGTTTTAATATGGCAATATTTGACCCATTGCAGAATGCAGTCATGGAAGAAAATGTGCACAAGATAAAACAGCAACTTATGACTACCCAAGATGTCTCTAAAGATGGTCGCATACAGATGAAAGAGGTACCTTTCATGACTATGTCTTTTGTGACTGTACATTTCTTGACTGTCTTTTTTTCTTGACTTTACCTTCTTGGACGGCAATTTCCTTTGAAAGACAAAGGAAATATTTCATTAGACTGGGAAATTGACTTTCTGCAAGGAAGTTGGCCTAGATAACATTTTTTTAAAAGTAGGATTTATTGAGAGGACAGAAAAGCTCCTAGAGTGGGAGAGGACTCAAGGGAGTTGCCCAGATAACATTTTTGAATGTGCAATTCTTTCATCATTTTCTTTTGGTCAACCAGTATTTGTACCTATTTTTATAATTGGGAAATTGAGATGATGGAGGTCAATATTTGTCTCTGTATACAGTGTCCTGTTCAAAGTGAACCTTGATATAAGAAAAAAACTTACTGACAATACATGACTTTAAACTTCAGCTTCCAGTCAAGGTGCGAAAGATCTATGACCAAAGGTTGTTAAAATTAAACAGACAATAACTGTCTTTACTTCAACTCAACCCACTTATATGAAGTACCTACTATAGCAAGGAACTGTGCTAAGTGTGCAGTGCCTTGGGTGGTCTGCTTCTTATCTTATCATTCCTCCTTCCAGTTACAAAAAGATTTACAGTCTAGAAAGGATTTCCACATATATTTTGTTATTGTATTTCACAGTAGCTAAGAAGACAGGCATGTAGCATTATCCTTATTTTGCCAAAAAGGAAACTAAGTTACTGTCCTAGCATCATACTGGTCACATAAGTGGCAGTAGTTTAAATGTAATCTTGTTTATAGGCATAAATGTATACAGGTTCATACTATACAGGCATACATTTATTATGTGAAAAGGAGCTAATCTGAAACTAAGATACTTGTTTCATAGTCAAGATTGCTTGGCAGACATATTACCTGATACTTGAAGACCTAATTTCTTGATGCTGCCATACTTGGACAGTCAATATTGCTGAAGAAAATAATAAGAAAATTTTTTCAAAACTATCTCCAAAACTTTTACTCAATGGCAAAATTGTACATGAACCAGCAATTCTCATTATAATTGATATGAAAGAATAAGTTTATCCATCTACAGAAAAATAAGTGCAAGCAGCAAGCTAGATGCACCAACATATCCACAACCACATGCTCACTGATGAATTCTCCAGCCCCTAGTACAGAGCATAGCACAAAGTGGTGCTCAATAAATATTTGTTGACTTACTTAATGAATATATGAAGCACTGTAATGAACTGAAAACTATGTTGTTCTCTCACTAGCAACAGGTAGACATTCCTGGGTAATTGGCCAACTGTTTTGTTATGGAACCCTGAACTTGAGTGTCATGGAGGTTATTGTGTCTAGAGAAACTGATATGAAGGACTGGGTTGTTCCCAAGGCTCCTTAAAACTTCATGAGTCTGTGAGTCCAAGGAGTAGCCAGGTCTTCTGTTTTCCCTACATTCGCCTGCTGTACCATTGACCATTTAACTTACTCCAATAATAGATAGTTGTAACATCAAAATCAGCCTACATTGACATATTTTAGATATTCTAACAGAAAATAAGACAGGAAAAAGCCTCAGATAAAAGTCAAAGTGAGGTTTGGGGATTATCTGTATATTTGGTTTGTCCAGGTCTTCTCTGTGTCACTCTAACCAAAACTGAAGACAGAGTAGGTTCTAAAGACCTGGCACATGTGAATTACATTTTAATTGGGTTTCTTAGTATGTGCCACTTGGTATGAAAAACGCTCCTTAGTCCTTCGTCCTAAAAGCAGTTCCTAGTTCTAGTTGATCTTGTGTGGGTTGGTGGGAAAAGCATAAAAAAGTCAAAACAGTGGAATATGAAACCTTTGGAAAGTTACTTTATTACTCTGAGCTCAATTTTATTTTCTTTACCATCATGGCAATTATTGTTTACTGACTATTTAATATGTGTCAGGTACTTTGCTAAACAGTTTATAAATATTGACTCATTTTACTTTATCACATAAACACCAGGATGTCAATATTATTCTCATTTTATAAATGAGGAGATTAAACCAAAGAGGTATCAATTACATTGCTGAAGATAAAATAATTGATAAGCAATGAAGAAGAAATTTGGTTCTCCTCCAAATTCTGTCACTTACACATTGCATTCTACTGACTCCATTGGTAAAAGGGGGTTATTTCAATTTATCTTGAAGAATTGATATAATAATTTAATGAAATGGTAAATTAAAATCCACTTGCTCGTGTCCGCTATGTAGTTGGTACTCGATATATGGTAATTGTTATTTACATGATGTGTCCTTGAGCTGACTCATATCCCATTGGAGAATGTGAGTGGGACTGTGAATTAATCATGCCTAAAACCCACCAAGAGCATTTGCTCTGGACTCATTCTGTGGCATTGCTTGATATACTGAACAAACTACTCAGTTATAGAAGGGATCATTATTTATGGGAATAACTCAGAAAGAAGACAATATGCATTACAATACCCTAGGCTTGGCAATGAACCCAGCCAGACCAGCATATACGCTCAAACAAGTGTTATGATCATATAGGGAAAGAAGACATTATCTTTGTTCATGGGAGTGAGTGAAAAAAGCAGTGACACTGGTATTCATATAGAAAGTTGGTTGGTTGAATTTATCACCCTTGAATCAACTATTGCAGTATTACATAGATAATAATAATGTAAAAGAATAAAACCATAGCTACCAATCAAGAATCAAGCCAGACAGCAGTCTTTTCTGCTATTGCACTGAAGTACTGAATAGAGCATCTCACCAGCAAAGCATGATTCAAAGTGTGGGCTTGGGATTTCCAGGTTGAAGTCCTGACTTCACTACATACTAACTACACAACTTTGGCAAGTTTCTTATCTCTGTGAGGCTCAGGTTCATTAACTAGAAAATAATAGTTATGGTATGTTGTGTACCCTATAGGTTGTTGTTAGGATTAAATGAGTAAGTATACGTAAGCATTTAGAACAATGTCTGGCACAAATAAGCATTATTTACTATTTTTATTTTCTGTTATTATAGAATTAAATTAATTTAACATTGGAAGTTCTTAGAATAGTGCCTGGAACACATTAAGTACTTAACTAATTTATTACTGATAGTAATATAAAGTTTATCATTATTTTAAAATGTAAGCTCAGGAAAGGCAGATATCCATAGTGTTTTATACTGGTAAGTATGTGACACTTTTTGAAATAATCAATGAATCAAAGAATGACAATCAAGAGCACAAAACTGCGAGCTGAGCTCTTTGTCCTGAGCAACCTGAGCCTTTCTGCCCTGTAATATGTATCACCATGCCTTTTTACAAGGGGATACTCTTCAGATGGACACTGGCCAGTGTCCCTGAATACCATTCTTCCTGTTCCTTTAGCTTGCCTGTATGTTCTTGTCTGAGGATGAAAACTTTCTTCTGCTCTTTCGCCGGGAAACCCCCTTGGACAGCAGTGTGGAGTTTATGCAGGTTAGTGTATGATTGTGTCTCTATGGTGAAAAAGAGTTGAAGCCATCTGCTGTGGCTGCCATCACTCTTGCCCAGTACCCAAGGGAGAACTGTGCACAGAAGATAAGATCAAGCAAAGAAGACAGGATGTTGACTGGCCTTAAACCCTGGTGTTCTCTCAGTGTTGGCCTGGGCTGCTCCTGAGCAGATGGGCCCCTTTAGCCTGGACTGGAGGAAGCCCTAAGGCTAATTCTAAGTCCTTAGTCTAAACAAGGGGCCAGGATTTGGGGGACTGTGGAAACTGGAGAGCATGTGCCTCATCTGAAGTCAATAGCTCTGTGGAGCTTCAGTGAAATGTTACTTTTTGGAAATGCTGTCCAGAGATCTAGATGCTACATAAAACTACCTGTTTTTAAATGTTGGCAACTAATTTTAGTTTTGAAGTCATGGTAAATAGTCAAAACATAAGTTTTTAGAGCGCTGATCCAGCCCACAGTCCTGTTTGCAAGCACTGGGCTTAAATAAATGCTAAGGCAGAATTAGTGGCCTTCTGGGTTTCCCTTTGGGTTACTCCCTCTCTCAGCCTTGAGATGTTACTGCTTTGTTGGTGAAAAACGATCAGGGAAGGGCAGATCAGGATTTCTCCAAGGCCAGAGCAGCAGTTTCAAGATAGCCACTGTATCTAGGGCATCACTCTGGAAATTGTTTTGATGTCTCAATTTAGGAGATTAATAACTTAGCGTCCTGTTGCACTATCTTGTTTACTTTCATGTGAAGTTGAGGAAGCACAGTAGTAGGTAATTTACAGAAGAAATTTGAGTGCACATGAATATATGCCTGTAACTCAAGAAATGCAAATTAAACAACTTTTTTTTTTTTAACCAAAGTGATATAGATTTTAAGAGAATCCACAACAATATGCAATGCTAGCAAGGAGGCCTGGAGTTTTGTTGCTAATGTTGGTAAGCATACACTGTGGAATAATTTTATGGAAAGTAATTTTGAAACAATTCAATCAGGATTCTTTAAGATTTCACTATCCAGAGTTAATGGTTTTTTAAAAAAAATCTTTACCCTTTGACTTACTAATTCTACTTCTCCAGGATTCTATCTTATGGTTAAAATTAGAGAGGTAGACAAAAGTTTTCTATGCAATGATGTTTATTTAATGTTGCAGTGTTACAGTTCAAATTGAAAGTAAAATAAATGTCTAACAATTTTTAAAAAGTTAGTTATGATACATTCATATAATTCATTTATTCCCCAAATTCTAATGAGTGCTGCAATGCTCATTAGGAAAACCCTATTGTTGAATATTATGCATCAGTGAAGATCAAGTTTCAAAGAATATATAAAGATAGAGAGGAAATGCAAAATAAAGCTAAAAAAAATTGTATACTCAGTATGATCTTAACTTTGTGTAAAAAAGTATTTACCGGAATTGTATCCCACATCTTTAAAAAAAATTGTAGGAATGAATTAGGTTTACCCTAATACCTGCATAAATAAGGTAGTAGGTAAGTACACATAAGATAAATATTGGTTGTTTACAAGTGGTAAAATTTCAGGTGATTTTATTCTTTGTACTTTTATATATTTCAATGTGTATATGATTATAATTATTTCAAAGTTACTTTAAATGACATTTTAAAAATGAATTTAACTGTGTTTAAAATGATCACAGAACAGTTTGAATAAAAATAATAAATAGATCACTCAAGTGTATAGACAATATGACCTTCCATTCAATTTTGTTGTGTGTGTCATAGAAATATAATAGAAATAAAACACATAAAAAATAAGTAATTATCTCTGAGGTAAGAATTCCTGGAGATTGTAAAAGTCTTCTTTTTATACTTCATTAATTTTGTACAGTGTACATGGTTTACTTTAATAATCATAAAGAAAGTATTAAAATATTAGGCCTTGTGTAGCTTAAATTATCTTGAAAAATGGGAAAAGCAAATGACACTAAGGGTCTTTATTATCTTTTTTTAAGAAAAAATATTCTATTTTGCCTTACTTTCTAGGTTGTCATTTTATTCTATAAAGAAGAGCTTTCCCTTACTTCAGCAAATTTTTTTTTTTCAAAAATATCATTGTGGATTCTTAAATTCTTTTTTAAAAATTAAAATTGTTATAGGCTGCTTAGCACAGTGACTCAAGCCTGTAATCCCAGTACTTTGGGAGACTGAGGCGAGAGGATTGCCTAAGCCCAGGGGTTTGAGACCAGTCTGGGCAACTTGGTGAAACTTTGTCTCTACAATAAATCAAAAAATTAGCCAGGCATGGTAGCCTGTTGTTCTAGCTACTTGGAAGGCTGAGGCAGAAGGCTCGCCTGATCCAGCAGGTTGAGGCTGCGGTGGCCGTGACAATGCAACAGAGTGAGACTCCAACTAAAAAAAAAAAAAAAAAATAGTTATAACCTATTATATTCTCTATATTTTAAGCAATTCTAAGTTAATGTCATAACTTTCCCCTTAAACCATAGGACCTTAACACATTATAACTCTTAATATACAACTACCAACTCACATACCATTATTGTTCAAGGTATTCACTGTATCTTGTTTTCTTTAATGCCACAAATTTTATACAATCAAGATTTGTTTCAATTTGCCCTCATGTCATCACATGTCACATTGCCATCATTGCCTTTGCTCACCATTCCTTTTCATGTTACATCTTCTTCCTAGAGTATACTCTTTGCCAAGAGTCTGTTGGTAAAAAATTCTGCCTTTGTTTGTCTGAAAATCTCTTTACTTTACCTTGATCCTTTAAAGATAATTTTACTGAACATCCACATAGAAATATTTGTTCTCCGATAGTTTAGCTGTTGTAAAATCATAAAAGAACTTAGATCTTGCTTGGAGAATAGCATAAAAAGGTATATAAAATTGCTCTTTTTATTATTTGAAATTCTCATAGTTTTGTGATATTCACATGAAACAGTCAGAATACATATCACATTTAAGTCATTGATTGTGTAAATCTGGCTAGATTCAGACACGAATGACAGAGACTGAAAAGAGTGATATTTTTGAATTCTTCTCACTAAACATCAGCATCAGTGTCAACAACTCCCACTATCCCAGTAGGGTCTGAGTACAGTTTTCTGATTGCGGTTTAAAGTTAAGGTGCCTGCAGTTGGTAACACAGGAAGACCATTCAGGATCTAAAGAAAAATTGTTAACTAAAAAAAATTTCATTTTGTACAAGAGTTAGGGAGCTTGACAACTGATGCAAGGCCTGTTTATGAAATAACCAAAAGTGGTCAGAATAACAGCATTTATTGAAAAAAGCAGTTCACTGCTTTCCTCAAAGACTTTGAGTGGTTCTGATTCCCAGTTCAGTAATTGTATCTTCAACTGAATGAGTGCTGACCTCAAACCAATGAGAGGAATGGCTTGTCCCTGGAAGTTTTCAGAGG
Organism: Carlito syrichta; assembly: GCF_000164805.1. Taxonomy (NCBI): domain Eukaryota; kingdom Metazoa; phylum Chordata; class Mammalia; order Primates; family Tarsiidae; genus Carlito; species Carlito syrichta. The sequence goes on from NW_007245741.1 coordinate 539,754, forward strand.
TATTATATCCCATACACCAAAGTCAAGGTCATACAGGCAAGATTACTTAGGGAACTTCTATGCAGTGTTTTTTTTTTTAAGTTCACCTTTCATTAAGGTTTTGCTATTTGGAGTTTTAGTTTTAAGCAGGTACCTTAATCTGATTTTCCACCCTACCTGAGCCCTAGGACTTACCTCCTGTGTACCACATGTGCAGTGTTCTGATAAAGTTGTGGGCAATGTTGCTAGGGATCTGCAGGTATACCTGGGATAGACTTTGGTTTTAGTCCTACATTCCCTCTCTAGGTTTGTACTTTCCCATCATGATGGGTTTCTTAGAACTCCTCTCACTTTCTTGCCAGCTCAGTCTTATAATTAAAGAGTTGTTTTTATAGTATCCTCCATTTTTAGGTGTTTAGTACAGAGGAGATTTTCATAGTTTATCATGTTGCCCCAAATAGAAGTCTATCCCTTCATATCTTTTCCTTTTGAGCTTTCCAAAAGGATCCTTTCATTGAAAGCACTGTGGTCCACCTAAGTGGCTCCAAGTGAATGCAGAGATCCATTTCCAGGGAGTTCTGCCCAAACAATTGGTGTCACCAAAGAAAGCCTAAAATTTTCTATAGAAAGTAGAATTTGCATCCAGTTAAGTATTGTTTTTAGGTGCTGAACTACAGTTGACACCAGTATAATTATTCCAAATTATTTGAGGATAAATAAAGTAATGACTTTTGTGTATTTCAGATTTGGCGAAAATATGATGCTGACAGCAGTGGCTTTATATCAGCCGCTGAGCTTCGTGTAAGTGTTTCTGGGAAACATCACTGGGTGAGGAGTAGGTTTGTTCATCACTGAGAATTTGATATATGTGCATCATGAATTTGATTTCTGTCACCCCCCCAAAAAAATGACTTTGAATTTGTTACTTAAAAAAAAAAAAATCTGTGTTAAAAGGTTTAGAAAGTGCAGGTACATTGTCCTTTCTAAGAAAGAGGCATAGTTTATCATTTATGACACTTTTTTCATTCATGGAGCTATTCCCCGGGCTCCAGGAGCTCCCTGTAAACAGTGACAGCCCTCTATTCTTGGATTTATTGCTTGCTAAAAGCTTTTATTTTCTTCTTGAGACAAATAAAACATAATTCTTAAAATAAAACTTTTTGAGACTTTTGCAGTTTATTTGCTCGCAATATAAAGTGTAACTCTTTGCTTGGTGTCACAGAACTTCCTCCGAGATCTCTTCCTTCACCACAAAAAGGCCATTTCCGAGGCTAAGCTGGAAGAATACACTGGCACCATGGTAAGTACCAAGTAGTATAATCTGCATGAGGTCAGTTTCCCTAATGTCTCCCCAGAAAGTGTCTGGCACTTTCTGAAAGTCCTTGACAAATGTTTGAAGACTCAATTTACTCATGAAAAAACCTCAACTCTGAAAAATTAAATTAAATGCTGACTAAAATTAAGCTGTTTTAGTCTCTCTCAGGACCAGATTGCATATGTTTGGGAGAAAAAGCTATTCCTCTGTCCCTGGGGAAACCTGAAAAGTCCAGTCAACATTAGGTTTCTAAGCACCAGGCCAATCACTTCACTGTTAATCAAAGTCTCATAGAAACAAGTAAACACAGCCCTAGACAATCAGGATCCAGAGGGAAGCTACCTCTCACTGCAGTGAATGATTCTACTCATTTAGTATGTTGATTTAGTGGAGTAGGGAGTCAGAGAAATGGGGTGACACTTACTAGCTATGACCTAGGAGAAATTTTAAGCCTCTCAACTTTATTTATTTCTCATGTAAAATGGGGATTAATAGTACAATTACTGTGAGGGCAAAGTGAGTTGATACATATAAAATACTTTGCATACTGTCTAGGATAGGAGTGCTCAAGGCATGTTGACTCATTGTGGTAGTTGCTGTGGTCCTTGTTGTCATTATTTTATGTCCCCTCATGGCATCCTTGTCACTGATGACCTTCAGACTATCTCAGTGTCAAGCTCTTTAGAAAATGAGGAAGTAGGAGAAATTGTCTTTGGTGAACTCATCCTCATACTCTGTTTCAATATCTAACTTGATGTATTTCTCCCAGTACTAGTCAACATTTTTATTAAATTTGATCTGGCTCCTCCATCTTTTGCCTTCCATTCCTATGTGTATGCTTCGTCCCCATCAAACTCTGCAGGATTCTTAATTAGTAAGCAAGAAATTTACTGATAAAGGTTTAATTACTTGTGGGATTGGTACATTTACTATGTAAAGAGTTCTTGAGCAGAATAACTTCACTGAACCGTGTGAATAATCGGGGACACATATCACTGAAAAGAGTTTGTGGGTTCCTGTTAAAATGTATATCACTAGGTTGATCTATTTAGGCCTTTAATTAGTATTTCCAAATACTATATCATTTCCAACAACTTCTCTACAATGTTGGCATTGTTCATGCTATTTTATTTATTTTTTATCAATATTTTTTATTATGGTTTTGTGGGGTACAGTTAAGGGTTAGGTGTACAGTTACGTTTCATTCAGGCACCCTGTTGATAAGAGGTGTTTCCCCATCCCCAGACAGATATTTGCTACTGTTAATTCCATCCCCCCCCATAGTTTCCTAGTACCATCAGTCATTTTCTTATAGTATTACATTGGATGTTCAAGGTCCATTATATGAGTGAGAACATGTGATACTCAGATCTTTGTTTCTGTGAGAGGTCACTCAGTATTATAGACTCTAGTTCTGTCCAGGTTGTTCATGCTATTTTATATATTTGGTGACTAAGGCTTAGAAAGGGTAAGTGGGTAAGTGGGTAAGTGACTAAGTCACCACCAAATTGAATTCTTAAACTTATTTTAAAGACCAGATAACTGAGAGAAGTTATTATTTAACCAAAGGTGCCAGTTAAACTGGAAGTTAAGCTCTCCCGGTTTTCATCCCTTGACACTTCTTGACTTATACCCTGGACTCTGACTACTCTGAATGCTGCCCCCATCAAGTGAGCCTGTGCCAGAAAGAAGGAAATTGCTCTTGACTATGATAACTTGTACATGGCCTGGACAGGAGAAAAGCAGATGCCAAGGAGGGAATCAAATGTCAGAACAGGACCTTAATTAGGGAAATAATTCAGCTTCTTACTATATTGATTCATTTTAATAGCATGCAAGATGATGTCTAAAATCCTGAATAAATATGTGCTCAGCAGTAAAGCGTGAAGTGGGCAGTCCTCCAGAAGTGGGAAGCAGTTTCCCAACTACAGGAAAATCTTAGGTTCCTTTTGACCTAAGTTCAGTAAAACCTTCTAATAGAATGAATAATATGAAAAAGGAAATTCAGAAACTGCCTGGGGACAGAACAATAAAGAGATGGCTTTTCTAGGTGAGCATATTTTTTATATTGATTTAACAGAACATTAGCACTGGCTGTTGTTATCTCAATTTTATTGACTTAGAAAACATGAACTACCTAATAAACAGATTTGCATTTAGAATCTCTAGCATGTTGTTGGTATTTCCTTGAATACCTTTGACTCTGAGGGGCTTCCCCAAATCCAACTAACCATACTAAACCACTACTTTTTTTACTTCTTCATATAACTCAGCAATTTTCTTCCTACCTTTCTTCACCTGATTCTTGTTCCTCCTTCAAGATTCAGTTTGGTATGATCTTGTCCTTAAAAAAAAAATCTGCCTTAATCTTCCTGCCCAGTGAACCCCAGTATCCCTTCTCTGTACCCTTTTAGTGTCTGCACATTACTGTCTTAATATCATAGCCATTCGTTTAATTCATTTCACAAATATCTATTACATGCCTATTGTGCTCCAGGCATTATTCTAGTCACCAGGGACTCAACAGTGAGCAAAATTGACAAAGGAGAGACTGACAATAAATAATAAACATACTAAATAATAAATTACATTGCATAAGAGGATAATGAGTGCTATGGAAAAAATAAAAAAGTCAAGCCAGGCTGGTGATGGTAATCACCAGGAGGGGCAGCTGGGCTAGGAGGCTGGGGAGAAGGGTTAATTTTCAGCAGGATGGTCAGGGTGACCCTCTTGGGAAGGAGAGATGTGAAGAAGGACATGGGGAGGGTATGGGAAGTGTAGCAACCCTAGGACAGGAGTGCACGTGGGGTTTTTAAGAACAGGGAAAGATCAGTGTGCCTGGAGCAGAGTGAGCAATGATGAGACTAAACAGGGACCAGATCATGTTGGGTATTTTAGGCCACTGTGAGAACTGTGAGAACTTGGGGTTTTATTCTGAGTGAGAGGAGATCCGCCAGAGGATTTGAAGCAGAGGATGTCATGATCTGACTGCTGTGTTAAGAAGAACTCAAAATGGGCAAGGATGGAATCAGGAAGATCTGTTAAGAGGCAGTTGTTACTGTCCAGGTGAGAGAGGATGGCAGCTTGAACTCAGGTGGGGTAGCAGAAGAGGTGAGAACTAAATACATTTTGAAGGTAGAATTAATAGAGTTTCCTGATGTATCAGGTGATAGTCAAGGATGGCACTGACATTATTTGTTTATGGGTCTTATAACTTGCTATCCTATGACTCCTCAAGGACAAGGACAGCATCTTAACTTCTTGTCTTAGCCCTCATATGGAACTTGGTACTCAGTAACCTGCTTAATGCAAATTAAACTGAATTGTCAGTTGTAACCTAATGGTCATCCATGGCAAAATAAGTAGTGTTTGATTTTGGACTCCTCCTACCTTCTTTGACAGTGTTCCTGGAACCCTGAATCCCCATTATGGCTCTTGCTTCTTTTTGGAGTGCCTGGTGGGTTGCATATTGCACATTTCAGCATTTCACACAGACCCAAACTTCCACAGCAGAGCCTTATATTTAAAAATTCTTCTTTTTTTCTTAAGCCAGACCCTCCATGGCAGAGCCAGAAAATGTGCCTGGAAGTGCTGAAGCACTTTATGCTCTTACTTGGGTTCTTCAATTCAGAGAGAGTCTCTCATCCAGAAGGATTGCAACCAGGGAGAGCATATGAGTCATGAGTCGTACTGAGCCCAGAGGGCAGAGGTAGATAGAGAGACTAAAAGCCTAAGGATAAAAGGTAGGAGGAGCAGGAAAAACAGGAGCTAGGCCTAAAGTGAGTGGATTGAGGGCTAGAGCCAGAGACTGCAGGGGAGAGAGAGAAGAGCAAATTAAAAAAGTCATCAGAGCAGAACAACGTCCCTGTGGATCTGGAATGTAGATTACCATGTTTATTTTCGTAAATTGAGTCTGGAGTGCTCCCTCTTGGCTGATGTTAGGGTCTCAAAGTGATTCAGAGCATCCCCTCTACCGCCAAAGCACACACTCTCGTAATGCTCTTATATTCTTATATTCTCTCTGGCTAGAACACAATCTGGTAAATTAACGCATACAAAGATGTGAATTCAGTCATTTGACAAGTATTTTGGGAGAAGATACCAAGACAGATATGGTCCCCCGCTTCTGGAGGCTTCCAGTTGGGGAAATCTGGCAAAGGAGCAAGAATCCACTCCCGTCTCTCCTTTCGTCCCCTCTATGCACGTTGCTGCCATAGGGCATCAACAATAAGTAGGAGCTGAGATCAGCGTTTTCTTCACTCTTTAAATACAGCAATCTTATTTTGAGACCCAACTGAAATATTTTTGAAAAGTTTTCCTAATTTTTCAAAAATAAGATGTAATAGGGACCCTGTGGATTGTAATGAAACATAAATTCTCTAGCCTCAGCAAAGGCAGAACAAGAAAAGGTAGGGAGACAGGGTTAAAGTTAAATTGTTATAAGATGTTTTCTCTACTGACTACATATGATATTGCATTTCCATTGAAAACTAGCCAGTGCTTATTCTAGTAGAGTATTTTAAGTGTAATAATTCTGTTCACTTTATGTTGTACCCTGTTTGAAGCACTTTTCAAATATCTCATGTGATTCTCACAACCTTATAAATAGATATTTTCTAACTCCTACTGTACAAATGAAAAAAAAAACCACAAAGAATTGCAGACTTTAACTTTTCAAATATGATAAGAAATGGAGTAGAAATTCAGACCCAAATCTGTCTATACAGCTTGTGTTTTCAGCCATAACATTTATACCTAAATGTCTGAATATTAACTCGTTTAAAAAGGAACTATCAAAAAAGGAAAAGCAAAACTCTATTAAGAGGTCAAGAGAAGACAAACCTATGAAGAAAGTGAAGAGCATGGTAAGGACAAAGCCATATTAGGAAGTTTGGATTTTCAGAATATTTCTAAAGACAAGATTATATAGGAGCTCTGACAGCCACAACAAAAGGAGTTATTACCAGAAAAACTAATTTTTCTCCTCATAAAATCTCTAAGTAATCTTAAAAATTGACATATTTTTTCTCTCCTTTATTATTATTATTATTTTATTTTTTTGAGTCAAGGTCTCACTCTGTCGCCCAGGCTGGAGTGCAGTAGCACGCTCACGGCCACTCCAATGTCGACCTGCTGGGCTCAGGTGATCCTTACGCCTCAGCCTTCCAAGTAGCCAGAACTACAGGTGTGCACTACCATGCCCGGCTCATTTTTTGATATATTGTAGAGACGAGGTCTCACCAAGTTGCTCAGGCTGGTCTCAAACCCATGGGCTCAGGCAATCCTCTCACCTCGGCCTCCCAAAGTGCTGGGATTACGGGCTTGAGTTACTGTGCCCAGCCAACATCTTATTAAAAACTAAGTAGGAAACAAATTAATAAATGAAAAATTACCAATGGAAAATAAGGAAGATTTTTATAAAATTGTTCCGGAGGAGAGAAGAATACTGATTAAATTGGGGGTGAGAGAAGAGGGAGAAGAGCGAATTGTGACTGCATAAAGCCCCAGAGGTCACCTTATTCAAACAACATCATATAAGAGTAGGAATGGGCAGAGAGAAGACAGGTTGATGGTTCAAAAAGTTGGCACTTGATGATGCACATTACACATCAGCCTAAATTGCCCAGAGCTCTTCTCTTCACAGCCTTCAGGCTTAAATGTAAGAAACCTTAGGCTGGAACCATCTTACAATGTGATGTCCTGAGCTCAAGAAAATCTGCAAAGTGCAATTTCTGATGGCTTTGAGCTTAGATCCATAAACTCTGTAAAGGATTTTTAAGAACAGGAAATCAGAGGGATCTTACCCAACGTTTGTTTAAGTATCTGGGTTGAGAACTGTCCACTGACTGAGCCTGTCTTATTATTCTTTGTCTGTTTCATTGCTGTAACCTTGTGGCTCTTCTGCTCATGTGTGCTGCAGTTAACTACATATTTTTGCTCTAAATTGTTCTATGAAGGTAGACCCATGATCAAACTCCAAATGGTCCTCATCAGCTCATTATGCACTGAGGAGATAGCCAAAAGGGGAGAAATCTGGTGAAAGAGTTTTCACCCATAGATCTGAGATTATCAGAAGATGAAATGAGCTTAATGAGATGTTGACCAATCTATTTCATTTTTCTTTCCTAAGTTATAAAAGTAACTTATAGTTTCCAACACAGATTTTGAATGGCATGATTGAATTTTGAGACTTTTTGCATTTCCCTCGAGAATTTTGGATGTACTAACTTTTAGAAATTCATCTTTTTCATAAAAAGATTTCTGCATCTCAAGCTCTAGGTGATACACCAAGTGTGAAATCACATTATTGTTGCATTAATAGATTCTCATTGAGCAATGGGCACAGTCATGGCAATGCTGTATTAAAGATTTAGTTCTGAGGTTTAGCATCAAATACTTTATTTAAGATATCTAACTTATTAAATGAATTCAAATTGGCCTGAATGAGGAATGGCACATTTGAAGACTGGGTGAAGCATAACTAATGAATAAGTAAAGGCAGAATGACCAATCAGAAGCAAAAAGCTGAGATCTGCATACTTTGTCTTATCCTGATTCCTAATTAGTGTTCTGGACAAGGAAGGAAACAGTCTGTTATCAAAATTCAGTTATGATACTGAATCAAGAAGTGCTGCCCACACCGGGCAGGGGAAAAGATTAGCTGTCTGGATAGAATATTATTAGATAATATTTGGTTTTGTTAAATGTAAGCTGATACCTCTGGGAGATATTATGCTCATATAGCAAATTAGAGCATGAAACTTGAACTATTGTAAAACAACAAATTAAAATCTGAGACCATGGCAGACAGAGAATTAGATGATGTTAAGCTTGTCCCCATATACAATTCTGGTCTTGGCTCTTGTCCTTCATGCCTAGATTAAAGCAGCTGGCCTCCTCTCTGCTTCCTTCCCTGGGTCTAGGCATTCACCTCTCTGATCCAGGATAACCTGAGGCATGTCCTGAAATCTCTTCTCTTCTATGTCTACTCTCACTCTACTGGTGATCTCACTCAATCAGTCTCATGGTTTTAAGTGCCAGCTAAAGACTGATAACCCCCAATTTATATCTTTGACTCCCCGATCACTTCTCTGAACTTCTTGGATATGCTTGGATGTGTATCTCCCTTTAAATGTCCAATATGCATCTTAAATTCAGCATTCCTAAAACAGAAATTCTGACCATTCCCCCAAAACTGCTCCACTACTAGTCTTCCACAACTAAGTTAATGTGAATTTGATCTTTCCAAGTTGCTCAAGGCAAAATTCTTGAAATCATCTTTGATGCATCTTTCTTTATTACTCCAGGTCTAATTGGCAAATATTATTGGATATGTTCAAAATATATCCTGAATCTGACCATTTCTCACCCTGTTTCAAGCCACAATTATTTCTCAACTGGATTACTACAGAGGCTTCCCAACAGATCCCCCTACTTCCACTCTCGTCTCCCACAGTCTATTAAACAGCAGCCAGAATGATCCTGTTATACTAAAGCAGATCATGCACTTTCTCATATCATAGCCCTCCACTGGTTTCTGTCTCTCAGAGGAAAAGCCAAAGTTCTTATTCATACAACTTGCTTATACGCTAAGTCATCACCTTCCTCACTTTATCTCTTTTTATGCCCTCCCAACCCTACCTTTGCCACACTGTTATCTACACACTTTCTGGTACTCTAATATGCCACATATGTGCTGCCAAAGGTTCTTTGCACTTGCTGTATCCTTGGCAATATATTTTTAATCCCAAGTAGGCATATGATTTGCTGTCACCTGTTTCAGGTCTTTAGGAAAAAGCTACCTTTTTACTGAGACTTTCTATTTCCACCCTGTTTAAAATTGTGCCATTCAACTCACTATTTCATATGCTACTTAATTTTTTCTTCATAGCATTTAATATAGGTAACATATGTTTGTTATGTTATATATGTGACATAGTCAATACAAGAAGGTACACATAAGAAGCCATTGTTATTTTTTGGAAGGCAGGTCCCTTGTAGAACAGGTTTCCCTTGCTAGGTAAGTGTTCTAGAAACCCATTGGCATCAGTGTACCAGCCAGCATGGTTGTGAGAGCCTGTGTTTGGCTTCCTTGAATTCTTTTTGGAGGTCCTTTTAACATGTTTGCCTGTTTCATGCTGGGCGATTTACCAGCATACCTGCTCACACCATGCTGAATTTTCAGCAGTTTTTTTTTTTTTAAACAAAAAAGGCATTAACACTGTGCCCCAACCTCCCCATTCATCCAATTTCATCCTGAGCTACTTTTTTTGTTTGTTTCCCTGGATGAAAAAAAGTCCTTAGAGGAAAACCTTTTGCTGATGTGGAAAAGGTGAAGCAAAAAATGGCAGAAGCACTAAAAGGCATCAAAAATGATGAGTTCAGAAACTGTTTTAAGCAGTGAAAAAAGTCTCAATAGGTGTATTGCAACAAATGAAGAGTACTTTGAAGGTGACTGAAGTTTAAACATGTAAGACTGAACATACTTTTTTTTAATAAATAAATTCCAGGTTTTTTGGGTCATCCTTCATATTTTACTTATTTGTCTTGTTTTCCAGCTCCTCCCTTAAAAAAAATCAGCTCCCTGAGAGCATAAATCTTTGTTCAGTGAACAGAACAGTGCCTGGCACATAGTTGAATCTCAATACATATTTGTTGAATTAATGAATGCATGAATAAATGAATGATGCTACTTGTCTATGTAGGGATCTACAACAGTTCAAACTCCTATTTATGACTTTCAAAGTCCCATGTCATCTGGTCCCATTTTCTCTTTTCTCTAACTTTCTTTCCTCCTATCTGGCAACATCCCTCCTCTCCGGTCATTACCATTGCTATCATGTGAATTTCCACCTTGGTGCCTTTATATGTTTGCCTGCATACAATATCTTCTACTCTTCTTCATGCCTCATGTTTAAATGCTATTCCTCCTTCAGAACTTATCTGAGTTTCATCTCTTGCCTCAGTCTTCAATATTCTGACACATTTTCCTGACTCTTTGTCTCAGTGGTGAAAGATATAACATCAAATCTTATTTGTTATTCTATCTTCTAGAATTCTTTTTGTCTCTTCAATTACACTGTAAGCTCCTAAAATCATGTACAACCTTCATAACTTCTTGGGATGCCCCACAGTATGTAGCATGTTGTTAGACACATATTAATTATTTAACAAATAATGGGTAATTTATAATGTGAGAGGGAATTCTAAATCTTTTTTGGGATAGTATATGGCAATAATTTCCAGACAGAAATTAGGATCTCTTTTTATTTATTTTCTACTTTTTGAATAGACACTTCTCAAAAGAAGATACACAACCAGAGGATCTCTTTTTAAGTTTAAAAAAATTAGACTGGGCTCGGTGACTCAGCCTGTAATCCCAGCACTTTGGGAGGCCGAGGTGAGTGGATTGCCGGAGCCTGCTGGTTCCAGACCAGCCTTGGCAACTTGGTGAGACCTCGTTTCTACAATAAAATAAAAAATAGCTGAGCATGGTAGCGCGCATCCAGGCAACTCCAAAGGCCAAGGCGGAAGACTCACTGGAGCCCAGAAGGTCGATGCTGGAGTGACTGTGAGCACGCATGTCACTGCACTCCTATCTGGGCGAAGGAGTGAGACTCTAACTCAAAAAAAAAAAAAAAAGTTAGAAAGAGTTTTCATAATTTCTTAAATAAAAAAATCAAGTTGCAAAATAGTATATATCATATGGTACTATTTGTTCAAAAAATGGTATGCTTGAAAAGTCTCTGGAAAGATGTATAGGACTCTGTAAATGGTAGTTGTTTCTAGAACACAGGGACTTATATTCTTCTTCTGATGAACCATTTGGATATTTTTTGCCCTGAGAATGGATCACACTCAAATTATCAATTAACAATTGTGTAAACAATTTATAGACATCTCCTCCCACCACATGACAGTAGTTGTACTTTGAAGCTATTATTTGAGAAAATATCTGCTGACCATAAGTTACCCAGTAATGATTTTAAGTGAATTTAAATTTTATAATCATTATCACATCTGCAAAGACTTGAAATGCTAAAAGATTATTCAAGTTAAGGAGAATTTTGAGTAACTCGAAAGTTTCCTGAGGAGTCTTTTGGCAGAGAACCACCACCTACAGAATTGTAAGGATTTTTTTTTTAAAGAATTTTCCAGAAATTTTGCTAAGTCTTTTTTTTCTTTTCTTTTTTATTTCCCAGTCAGAGTCTCCAGTCTGTCCCCCAGGCTGGAGTGCAGTGGCACCATCCATCATGCCCTGCTAATTTATTTATTCCTGTAGCAATGAGGCCTTTCTATATTGCCTAGGCTGGTCTCAAACTCCTGGGCTTATGCAATCCTCCTGCACTGGCCTCCCGAAAGTACTGAGGTTTCAGGTACAAGCCACCATGCCCGGCCAAAGAATTTGTTAATAAGACATTGTACTCCATTTCTGGGAGCCTTCATAGTACCTTTCATATAGTTAGTACTAAAAAAATGTGTGCACAAAGCATAAGCTCAAGTCTTGGAAAAGCAGTGGTTCAGGTGAGAATAGTGGTTAGGGGCTCTTCACAGCCTTTCAGCAACTGTCCTTCAGAATGGAGGGCATGGCCCCACTGCTGCCACCTTCGACTGCCACAACCCTCCTGGAGTGAATTAGTATAAAGATAGAGGAAGAAATCCAGTCCTATATTTCTTGTTTTTTTTTTTTTTTAAATCAACAAGTATTTACAGAAAGTCTATTGTGTGCTAGATATGTCCCAGAGACTCGGAGCAGATCACAGAAGAAAACAAAAATCCTGCCCTTATGGAGCTTACAGTTTAGCATTAATTACTTTTCCTACATCCTGTCTATGACCCTGGGCAAGTCACTGCACCTCTCTGTTTCTCTGTCCTCAGCTGCCCAATGGGGGAATAAGCAGGCTTGGCTCACATGTGGGTAAATTGCCTGGTGCACTATAGATGCCAGACAGGATACCCATCTCAACCTACCGCCCAGACAGTAGGTAGGGCTAGAAGTTGATTTTTAATAATAAAGTAAACTGGGAGAGGGCAGAGGGATTTGAACTAGGTTGTCTGGTGTGCTGTGGTGCTGGTAGGCAGGGCCAGGTCACACCAGTGTTTAGGATGGCTATACAAACTGTTGTTGCTTCTTCTTGGTGGCTACCTTGTTGGCTGAGTCCGTGGCCTTCTCTGTAGCTGTTAGTGCTGGCTCCTTTGCCTTCTTGACTTCTAGGCTATCTCAACAAGTGTTTTGGAAGGCATTTCATCTTGCAACTTGGCTAAGATGTATTCAAACCCTTCATAGACTTGGTCTTGCTGCTTTTGAAATGAGCAAGAGCAAAGGTTGGATAGCCCTGGAGATATCAAGTAAATTAGAGGAGACCCAGGTTTCCTTGAGGATTTCACTCTAGTGCTGTTCTCAGAGCTCATATAATAAACACACCATTCCTCTTCCACTATTAGCCAGGCTGGTTGATATTTCTGGTGGAGGTGGTCTCTGCCTGAACCTGTGAGTCCACAGTGCAGAACTCCAGAATGTATACCCAATTAGCATCATTGATAGGAAGTAGTTAATCAGCTCAGTGGGATATCCAGTTGGTTTTGGTCCTGGGACAGGGGCTTCTGGGCAAAGGTCACCTCCCCGTATACTATGTCTTCAGTCAGATCATGTTTGCTGTAAGGATTCAGGTATTGCTGCCACAAGGCAATGAACACTTGGTTCCAGGAACTCAGGAGTGCGTTTTGGCTCAGGAATACTTCTCTATCATCCTAGTCTAGGCACAGGCAGCCCCCATGCAGCATCAAGGTGTGAATTCTTGGGGACCCAGGAGGTCGACAGAGATGTATGATAGCAGGGCTTGCGGCTATCACTATCAAGCTGTGCCCAACCCATTGCCAGGAGCAGTTGAATGGCGTGCTAGACCTATATTTCTTGCTTTATATTTAAGAGTAGGGAAAATGTACTGAAAAGCACTTTGTGAGCATGAACCCAGTGAAGTGAAAACTGACAGTCTTAGAGTTGACTTATTATCATGAAGCTTCCATTTCTCTAGAGAAATTCAGACCACGGAGTTGGAGGGCAATCCACATAGTCTTTTCATTACTTTGTTAGGGAAAGAGAGACAACTAGAAAAGGTAAATATCACATCTCTGGCATAATCTATAGTACCAAATATTTTACTTCCAAACCAAACATGAAGCAAACCAAATTCATGATGAGCTACCCAGACTTCATAAAGCTAAGAGCTTGGTTTTATGGAAAGAACTCTGGAGACAGATGTGCTTACATTAAAATCCTGCTTCTTAGACAACCTACTTTAATCTTTCTGAATTTCAGTTTCCTCATTTGTAACATCCTTACCTAATAAGAGTGTTGTAATGATAGCACGATATAACACATAAAGTATTGAGCCCTCACAAGTGATCATTGTTATAGTTAAAAAAATTGAGAGTTATCATGTCCAAAACAAATATGCCAAACATTCAAAATTCACCAAAGGTTATACTTTTGCAAAGAAGTATAATATCCTAATGTCACACAGGTCTGATTACTAGTTTTGTGCAACAAGCATCTTCCAAGCCTCCGTCATTATGAATATTTTAACTTCTAGTTACAGAGCCTCTAAGAAAATAGAAGAGCTGGTTCAGGGGAGCATGTGTACTATTCAACTTCACGTGTACACACACAGTGATGGGAAGATTAAGCAAATGATGTTTTTATGTTTTTTTATGATTCTTATTGTTAAGTGAACTGCATAGCCAATTTTCTGATGGGTAGAAGTACAATTTACCACATTGGTGTTTAGTTCTTCCCCAAGCCAATTTCGAGCAAAGGACATTTTCCCTTTTGAGTAAGCTTTCATAGTACGGGAATCGGGTCCCTGTCCTTCAAGATGAGTTATTGCTTGCTTAAAGCTCAAGCTAATCTAGCTTCCTCTCAAGATAGTATCTCTTGTATTGCTGGTGTAACAGTAAATAACCCATGGTTCATCTTCCAGCAAAGTCTTCTAGCTACCAGACTTTTTCTGAATACTGTACAGTATTTATGTTTAAGGAACATGATTGAACTTGTAATATGTCCAGATGTATAAAAATATAATCTGTGTTTTAATGTATTCTGGAATATACATTTTTGGTGCTGAAGTTAGGGCAAAATGGGCTTTCACATTCATTTTAAATATTAAAAATAAACTGTATTTGGAGAGGGAGGAAGAATGGGGGACTAATGTATTTTTGATGCAAAAATCTGTTGGATCTATTTCCAGATTATCTCACTGCTTCTCATTCCCTGTGCAGCCTCCTGATACAGATATGTTTAGAGATATTCTGCTGCATTAAAATGTGAAGTGACAAAAATCACTCACATTTCAACTCAGATGAGCAAATAAATGCATCTCCTCTATCTTGCCTAAACCAATCTGGTCTTCCCAATTTGTGGTTAATGCAGAAAATTTTTAACTTTTATTTCTATCTTGCTTAAAGCTTAGTCTGATCTAATACTGTAAAAAGCGGCTTTGGACAATACTATATCTTTCTATGAAAGAAAAGGCTCTTCTAAGGTACAACGGGTTATAAAGAAAAGAAAAGAAAAAATTAAAAAGAAAGTCTCAGTCTCAACTCCTTTTGTTTTCATGGAAAAATGAGATTTCTTCTATACTCTATAGGGAGTACTGTGTGACAATAGCCCTCCATGCTTTGCTATTGATATGCTATATATGGGTTATTAAACAATTTCAGAATGCTGTGACTCAAAGCGAGTACCCAAATTTCAAGCTTATAATCATTATAGAAATTATGTTTTGCTTGTCAGAAACTGTGGTAGTTTTACTGCTCTGCACCCAATAATTACACTTTTCCTCCCAGGTGTACTGCTCTGTCCCTTTGAAATTAGGTGTGCCAGGGACTTGCTTTGGATAATGAAATTTGAATCAGTCATTGATTTGCCATTCTCTTTTTCTGCCATGGCAATTAGGAATGTTGCTGGATGATAGTTGCCTTTTCACTCTGTGTCCTGGAGTGTAGACAACATGGAGTAGAGTTCCCAGCT
This sequence comes from Carlito syrichta, assembly GCF_000164805.1. Classification (NCBI taxonomy): domain Eukaryota; kingdom Metazoa; phylum Chordata; class Mammalia; order Primates; family Tarsiidae; genus Carlito; species Carlito syrichta. The sequence continues at coordinate 555,077 of NW_007245741.1, forward strand.
AACCCTTGATTCTCATATAACATGAGCAAGAAATAAACCTGTGTTGTGTTAAGCTGCTGAGATTTATGAGATCCAGTTATTATTTCTCATCCCAACACAGAAGCTGGCATGCAGTTTCTTCTGTAGCAAATACTAATTTTCCTTCAGGCAGATGGTTGCTCAGCCAATTTAGGCAAATATGTAATCAGAAGGACAAAATACACAAGTGCCTTAATAACTCAAAAATGAATTCCTGATACAAGTATTTCTTATAATCATTTTCCCATCTGTGTTTCAGATGAGGATCTTTGACAAAAACAAAGATGGTCGGTTGGATCTCAATGATTTGGCAAGGTGAGTTACATCGAAATGATGTTAGAGATTCAGAAATGCCTTTTAAAGGTTTGATGACATTCTGTACTTTCTTTTGAAACTGGAGATCAGGTCTCACCTGGAGATCAAAAGAATAGGCACATCTTACCAAATAAACTACACTGGTTCTGAATCTTTTGGGAATAAAAAACCCCTTTGTGATAATAAAAGCTCTTGAAAAGCATAATACACCACATTTTTATAAAATCTTATGGATGGGTCATGGGCAGACTCTGCTCTCAAAGTCAGACATTCATCGACCCACATTAGGATCTTGTAACAAAAAAAAGTCCCGAATCCCATTCATTGCCTTTGAGAATGTTGAGCAGTTAGTTCAGGACACAGGACAACTGAACCAGACTTTAGCGGCACTATGGTTTTTGTGTGTTGGTGTATTCTCAGAGAGGCACCAAGTGCCTAGAGGCTAGAAATGGAGGAGGACAGGATAAGAGCAGAAGTACAGTGTCTGCACAAATGTTGTCTGTGAGTCTGGTATTGTGACATGGGATTGGTGTGTCAGCATATTTTGTCAAGGCCAGCAGACCTAAAACAACATGTGGTTGTTTACAAAAAAAGGAAAAAGAGATTCTGAGCAGATGGTCAGAGTTGCAATAATGGGATCCAGAATACATAGTTATAACATTTATGGGGGAGCAATTACAATACTGGGTGCCTGAAGGTCAGGCTGGATGACAGTTGTAAACTAAGCTGCAGTTAAAGGCTGAAGGGCAGTAGCAGGTATAGCTAGGAGAGAGGACATCCAAGAATTGAGTGCAGATAGTCATAAGAAGGTGCTAGTTTTGTCTCTTAGTGGATACTAACCTGAGTCCAGAATCAGCAAATTCTGCACCATCTCCTTTCTTGGAAGCTACTTCTGCCAGATTTTGAAGGATATCTGTGAAAGGAAGAATCTCTCCTCAGTAATAAGTAGGACATTGACCCCAAAACACTAGATGGTCTTCTATTTTTGCCTAACTGGCTACTTTCCCCAGACCTTTGTCCTAATTTTTGCCACTTGAATAAAGAAGAACCATTGAGAGACTAACCAAGGAGGGACAAAAATGTTTCTCCTATAGGCCTAGGGAAGAAGAGATCTTGGCCCCTAATCTTGTCTCTGCTCCCTGGATCCCACCTGGATCTCTTGGCCAGTCGTGGCAGGGTTCCTTTCATGTAGATATCAGAGAGCTGTGCAAGAGAGCCAATTCGGGGAAGAAAAAATCGTCCAAAAGATACATTCAAAAGATGGAAATCTAGGTGAATAAAAGAGTTTGCAATCTAATGGCTTTCTGCATCAAACACAGTCATCTACCTGGTACCCTGACTCAACTGTGCACATCTCAGAGGTAATGAGAATTAAGGAACCTTGGGCATTCTTGGAGGTTAGAGTGTGTGTATCAGTAAAGGGCCCAGAGCTGTTGCTCTGTGCCTTCTCAGTCCCAATACTCTTATTTACTACTGAAATAAAGTCCACAGACAATGTGGCCAACCTATGTACATAATATTAAAATAGCTAACATAATGCACGGACTACAACATATAAAGGAGAAATACAAACAAAGCAGTTAGAAATAAAGGAGCCGGGCTCGGTGGCTCAGCCTGTAATCCCGCGCCTTTGGGAGGCTGAGGTGAGTGGATTGCCTGAGCCCTCGGGTTTGAGACCCGCCTGGGCAGTGAGACCTCATCTCTACAATAAATCAAAAAATCAGCCGGGCGAAGTAGTGCGCGCCTGTAGTTCCAGCTACTCGGAAGGCTGAGGCGGAAGGATCGCCGGAGCCCAGCAGGTCGAGGCTGCGGTGGCCGGGAGCGGCCACTGCGCTCCAGTCTGGGCGACAGAGTGAGACTCCAACTCAAAAAAAAAAAAAAAGAAAGAAATAAAGGAATGTATATTTCAGTGTATAAGTCCTTGGATACAACCATAGTGAAGACATAATAAAATGATCAGATGCTTGTTATCTGTGTAGAATCACCATAAGCAGGGCAGCTCAGATACTGACTGATACAAGTGTGACCTTTTGGTAACCTATGTACAGGAGGTCAGATGCTATTGATGAACTTTATGAAATATTAATAATACATAAGTATTGATAGAGTTCCAAAAGTACATTCATCCCCTAATTAACACAATTCCATATACCATATGGGAAATTTTTCTAAGTGGTAAATTATGTATACCTTGCAAAAATATTGCGGTTTTTTATGTAGATAAGAATTCAGTTCCAGGATCAAATAATTATAAACAGTGTTTTACATTCATGATTGCCCCAGTGGACATTTGGAAGTCAAGTGAGACATGGGACAATTCTTCATTCTGTAGAAATTTCCACGCGATGTAAGGCATCTAATATTCTGGTCCTTGGTCCTATGTACAAAAGGCCAGTTGTGTTCCTCTATCACTGTGATTACTAAAACCCCTCTTCACACATTCAAACCCCCTGTAGAGGCAATATTGCTGTGGTCCTATCTACAGGGTAGGGACTATGCTTATCCTCTCTCTCTTTTTTTTTTTTGAGAGTTGGAGTCTCACTCTGTCCCCCAGGTTGGAGTGCAGTGGCATGCTCATAGCCACCCCAGCGTTGATCCACTGGACTCTGGCGATCCTTCCACCTCAGACTTACAAGTAGCCAGAACTACAGGCACGCGCCACCACACTCACCTAATTTTTTATTTATTGTAGAGATGAGGTCTTGCCAAGTTGCCTGGGCTGCTCTCAAACCCGTGGGCTCAAGCAGTCCACTCGTCTCAGCCTCCCAAAGTGCAGGGATTATAGGCTGAGACACTGAGCCCAGCCTGCTTTAATCTCTTGAATAACTTCTCACCTGGTGGAGTGCTATGTACATAGGAGGATTCAATGAGAAGTTGTGGGTTGAAGGAGTTCAGTTAGCGCTGAACAGAGATTCAAATGAGCAAGAAGTTAGTTCATTGTGTTGTTCCTTGGTATCCTGGTTCCAGAACCCCTTTGGATACCCAAATCCTCAGATTCTCTAGTCTCTCAGTTGACCCTTGAAGACCCCCAGATACAGAGGGCTGAGTTTATTTGAAATGGAATTTGAAAATGACAACTATGGTAGGTAGAGTAAAAACGTCCACATCCTAATACCCAGAACCTAATTTTATGTTACACGGTAAGGATGAATTAAAGTTGCAGATAGAATTAAGGTTGCTAGTCAATAGATCCTAAAATATCTAAAGCCGGGTATCGTGGCTCACACCTGTAATCCCAGCACTTTGGGAGGCAGAGGTGAGAGGATTGTCTGAATCCAGGGGTTTGAGACCAGCCTGGGATACTTGGTGAGATCTCGTCTCTACAATAAATCAAAAAAATTAGCTGGGTGTGGTGGTGTGCGCCTGTAGTTCCAGCTACTTGGAAGGCTGAGACAGAAGGATCACCTGAGCCCAGCAGGTCAAGGCTGCAGTAGCCGTGAGTGTGCCACTGCATTCCAGCCTGGGTGACAGAGTGAGACTCCAACTCAAAAAAAAAAAAAAAAAAATCTGGGTGGGCCTAAAGTAATATGGAAGAGGGAGACAGAAGGTCAGAGTCACAGAGAGATTTGAAAATGCGATGTTGCTGGCTTAGAAGTGAAAGAAGGGGCCATATGTGAAGAATGTAGGCAGTCTCTAGAAGCTGAAAAAAGCATGGGAAGTGATGTGTCCCTGGAGCCTTCAGAAGGAATGCTGTCCTGTCCACACCTTGACTTCTGCCCAGTGAGATCTGTTGTAGATGTCGACTTCCAGTGCTGTGAATTATTACAGTTGTTTTAAGTCACTAGTTATGGCCATTTGTCACAACAACAGTGGGAAACTGATACAACAAAAAGGTCTTAAAACATTTACATGTAGGAATTTTCCCTTAGTACTACTTTCCAGCTCTGAAATGCAGCCCTATTGCTCCACATAAAAGCATCTCCCAAGTGTATGTCCTCTGACTGGCAACACGGGATTTAGACTACCTGGTGTCAACAGATAGGAAGAACAGCATTCCTTGCAGACTCTCAGGATATTCTATCTTCTAATTGGCTCAAATTAATTCTCTCTACCCTGGGCATTCAGAGGAGCAACATTTTTCAAAACATATAGTTGTATTATATTTTTTCTACTTTTCTCTCTCTGTAACCATGATTATGAATACAACCATGAATCTAATACTTTAGTCTGTTGAAAACAATTGTATTCCATTAAAGTGTAATTATGACCATACAGAAAAGAACCAGAAATATATTTGCTTTCTAAAACAAAACAAGGTGACTTCAAAAATTGAGATAATTTACATACCATAAAATGTACCCTTTTGAAGAGTACACTTTAGTGTATTCATAAGGTTGTGTAATAATTACCACTGTCTGAGTCCAGAACATTTCATTATGCCAGAAGCACAGCCAGTACCCATTAGCAGTCACTTCCCTCTCCATTCTCCCACTAGCCCTGGCAACCACTAATCAACTTTCTGTCTCTGTTGGTTCACCTATTCTGAGCATTTCACATAAATGGAATCGTATAGTATGTGCCTTTTGTGTCTAGTTATTTTACTTAGCATACGTTTTTTCAAGATTCATCCACATTGTAACAGAATGTCATTCTTTTTTGTGTCTGAAACATATTCCATTGTATGTATGTATGATATTTTTTCCATTCATCAGTTTATATACATTTGGGTTGTTTTCACTTTTTAGATATTAGGATGTACCACTGAAAAACTTTGTACAAGTTTTTGTGTGAATATGTTTTTGATACTCTTGGCTATATATGTAAGAGTAGATTTTTGAGTCCTATGATAATTCTATGTTTAATTTTCCAAGGATCTGTGAAACTATTTTTCAAAGTGGCTATATCATTTTATATTTTCATCAACAATGTATGAGAGTTTCACTTTCTAATCAGCATGTATTATTGTTTGCATCCTTTGTATTGTAATAATCCTATTGGGTGTAAAATGGTATTTCTTTGTGGTTTTGATTTGTGTTGCCCTAATGACTAATTATTTTGAGGACATTTTTATGTGTTAACTGGTTATTTGTATATCTTCTTTGGAGAAATGTCCATTTAGATCCTTTCCCTATTTGAAAAAATTAGGTTATTTGTCTTTTTATTGTTGAGTTGGAAGTCCTAGACACTTATCAGATTTTTTGCTTATATAAGAAAAACTTTTTTTTTCCTTTCTGTGAGTTGTGTTTTCATTTTCCTCTGAAGCTCAAAAGTTTAAGATATGTATGAAGTCTAATTGATCTGATTCTTTTGGTTATTTGTGTTTTAGTTGTTGTATCTAGGAAGCCATTGCCAAAACCCAAGCTCATGAAGATTTATCCCTATATTTCTGTCTATGAGTTTTACAGTTTCTGTTTTCTATATTGGTCTTTGGTCCATTTCATATTAATTTTTTAAATATGACATAAGGTGGGAGTCTAATTTCATCCTTTAGTGTGGGATATCTACTCGTTCCAACACCATTTCTTGAAAAGACTATTTCTTACTTACTGAATGGTCTTGGCACCCTTGCCAAAATCCGTAATTTGTGAGTTTATTTCTGCATTCTCAATTCTATTCCATTCATTTACATGTCTGGTCTTATGCCAGTCTTGAGTCTGTAGATTTGTCAGCAAGTTTTGAAATAAAAAATGTGAGTCCTCCAACTTTGTTCTTTTTCAAGATTGTTTTGGTTATTCTGGGCCATGGGCATGTCCACATGAATGTTAGGATCAGATTGTCAATTTCTGCAAAGAAAAAAAAGCCAACTTAGATTCTGATGAGGATTGTTTTGAATCTGTAGATCAGTTTGGAGAGTATTATCATCTGAACGTCATTAAGTCTTTCAGTGTATGAACATCAGATGCCTTTCCATTTCTTAGATCTTCTTTAATTTATTTCAATATTTTATAGTTTTCAGTCTACAAGTCACACCTCTTTTGTTTAATTTACCAAGTACTTTATTCTTTTTAGTGCCATTATAAAGGGAATGATAATTTCAGCTATTTTGGGGGTTAGTCATCGCTAGTGTATGGAAATACAATTTAATTTTGTATACTGATCTTGTATCCTAACCTTGCAGGACTTATTAGCTTTAGCAGTTTTTTTTGTTGAATTCGCTAGAATTTTCTATATATAAGATAGTATCATTTAGTAGTTTCACTTCCTTCTTTTCATTCTGCTAATCTCTGCTTTTAATGGAATGCTTAATCTATGTACACTTAATGTAAATTCTGATAAAATAGAACTTATGTTTGCCATTTTGCTATTTGTTTTCTCTGTCTTATGTCTTTTTTGTTCCTCTATTCCTCCATTACTGCCTCCTTCATGTTAAATAGATATTTTCAAGCATACTATATTAATTCCCTTATTCTTTCTTTTACTGTTTTTTTTGAGTTTTTTGTTAGTGGTTCCATCTTAATTTGGAACAAATTTAATTTTGTATTAATAGAAACCGAATTTCAATATTACACCAAAACTTTACTTCTGTACATTTCAAATCCTTCCTTCCTTCCTTGTGTTGTTAAAATTACAATGTGCCCAACAATACATAATTTTAAGTATTGTTTTATGAAGTTGTGTTTTAAATCAGATAGCAAAAATAGTTACAAACAAAATACATTTATGCTGTCTTTTTGATTTGCTTATATAGTTACCTCTACTGGTGCTCTTTATTTTTTCATGTGGTTTTAAGTTACTGTCTAGTGTCCTTTCATTTCAGCCTGAAAGGCTTCCTTTAGTATTTCTTATGGAACATGTTTGTTGTTGATGATGGTTTTTATTGTTTATTTGTTTAGTGACTTTTCTGAACGAATTCTGTAAAGTCTGTGTTCTTTGGCAGGTATATCCACTGAAGCCTCTGCTCCGTTAGTTCAATGGTCAATTCATAATAGGACTGGAATTTTTTTTGAGTCGGCATCTCACTCTGTCTCCCAGGCTGGAGGGCAATGGCATGCTCATGGCCACAGTAGCCTCGACCTGCTGGGCTCAGGTTATCCTTCCGCCTCAGCCTTCCAAGTAGCTGGAACTACAGGCATGTGCCACCATGCCCGGCTAATTTTTCTTGATTTATTGTAGAGATGAGGTCTTGCCAAGTTGCCCAGGCTGGCCTCGAAACCGTGGTCTTAGGCAATCCTCTCACCTCAGCCTTCCAAAGTGCTGGAATTATAGCAGGAGTCACCATGGCCGGCCTATGAATTTTCTTAAATTCCTAGGACCAATAAGTCTCCCAGTCTTTGCTATTGGGCTCTGAATATGTGTTGGGGCAAGTTAACTGCCATGATATTTCATTGTTCTTGCCAAGATTCAGCTAATTTTCAGAATAAACACTCCCCAAATTTAACAGTATTTCAGAGTTCTGAAAAGGTTATTCTGGTTTTTCCAGTTTTTTTTTTTTTATTGCTTTTATGGTGGAGTGAATTTTCTGCCATTTTCTGATAAGATAAAATTTTAAAGTCTCTATATGGTTACTACTAATCCTTATGAATTTTTCCAATTCATTTTTTATTTGTGTTTGCAATGTAGGAATTCCTCTATTTCAAGCACCTATTCTGTTCTGCAGAATAATCTGAAAATTGCCTCTTCTTTTCACGCACCATAGCTATGAATTTGCTTATAACTGAGAGCTAATAGATCATTATGTGGATTTCTTTTTTTCTTTTTAGGATTCTGGCTCTTCAGGAGAACTTCCTTCTTCAATTTAAAATAGATGTAAGTAGTAACGTTTCTCTAGATGGGTTTATGCTATTCCTGTTGCTCTATGGGTTTGAGAAGGAGAGAAGAAAGGAAGGCATCTATTTGTTCTACCTTTTAACTTATTTAGAGACTGACAAGGCTCAGAGTGGAATCAAGGAATCTTAAGTGTCGTTGACTCAAAGTTTATAAATGTTGCCTAAACCCTGGGAAAACTGTCCAACTGAGGTTTCACATTGCTGGATTGACATTATATTTTTCCATATGCAGGCTTGTTCTACTGAAGAAAGGAAGAGGGACTTTGAGAAAATCTTTGCCCACTATGATGTTGTAAGTGTGCCTCTTTAAATTGTGCTGGGCATCTTTGGGTAGGTAGCTCTTATGTGGGGCCATCCTACCCACAGACCCTAAACTTACATGATGAATAGCAAATGCACATATGTATTGGTAGATCAGGATGCTCTTAGTTTCTCTATATAACTTCTGACAATAAGGTACAAATAGCCAAAGGAGTATTTATGGTTGAGAAAAAAATAAAATCATAGCTTTCTTTTGCTTTTGCTCGTTGGATCCAAACTAATAGTATTCTCCTTTGCATGGTGCTAAAAGCTTATTTATGATAGTACGTGCAAAACAAAAACAAAAAAAATGAAAAAATTCCCCCACATCCAACCAAAAGAAGTAGAGGCAAAGTTGTATTTATTTGGCATAAAAACTGTTTTTCTTGTAGGACCAATTACTTGATTTTTTTTTTTAAAGAGGGGAGAAAGCGATAATTCTAAAACACAAAGTATGGCAAAGAGATTGAATTACCTAAGGACATGGTAGGGTGATAGGTTGATGCAAGAAGGAAGAGATGCAGAAAGTTGGAAAGGGTCATAAGAGATGTCTCCCCGAAACTAATCAGATGGTATACCTATGCTTCATATTCTGAGCAGAAAGAGCATCACCTAGGAGGGGCAGCAAAGCATAGAGGTGGTTAAGCATATGACCTCTGTGACCAATTACCTAGGTTTGAATCAAGGCTCAGTAGCCATGTAACCTTGGACAGATTTCTTAACTTGCCTGTTTGTTTTTCTTACTTGTAAAATTGGGGTGATAAGGATAATAAAACCACCACCTCATGGGGTTGTTATGACAATGAAATAAATTGAGTTTTATAAAGCTTTTTACAAGAGTGCCTGTATATAGGTATTTGTCTAGGAATTTGATAAATACAATAAGGGAGTGGAACTTTAAAAATGATATGTTAAAGATCTAGGATTAAGAAAATGTGAGAAGAGTGGGTGAATTGTAATAAATGGAGCTTTAGAGACAAACTGAAATATTTTAATATGTATTGCATTTTGTAGACATTCGTGTTTACATGGGTTATAAAATGGGTAGAAAAAAATAAAGGGTCTTATGTACAGGCCAAATGACAATTCTAATATGTTTATTCGATGTAATCTCCATTGATTTAAAAATCTATATTTTAATAATCACCACATCATTGCCAAATTGCAAAATTAAAAACATCAACCTATTCTTCAAAAGGTCAATGGTTCAATGGACACTTATATGAACTGAAACAGTATCTGGGAAGCAAATAAAGTCAATATATGCCACGTTGATGCTATTTACAAGAGCTAAGGAACTCAAAACTAATTCTTCTCTTTTGGTTACATGGAGCTAGTTCCAATGAGTTATTTTAATTCTTGTGGAATATTCACGTTCTGCATGGAGAACATAAATTGGAACATGCCATTGCTAAATCTGTTTGCAGTCACACAAGAATACGGTTATAATCTATTGGCCTAATTTATTTTTTAACTTTTTAGCTTGAGAAAATGATACTTGGATTATTGGCTCTTTTATCTTTCAGAGTAAAACGGGAGCCCTAGAAGGCCCAGAAGTGGATGGGTTTGTCAAAGACATGATGGAGCTTGTCCAGGTGATTTCATGAGGGCATGTAGATTATTCTCATCATGAATTGAGACTGCTGTTTTGATTGATTCCATTGTTTATTTGTAGGAATCAGTAGAACCGAAAGTTAAGGTCAGAGAGAAACCTAGGGATGTAATCTAATAACCTTTTAACTTCTATGAAACCCAACAAATCTCCCTTGCTTTCTTAATGAAGTCATCATAGTTTTTTTTAAAACCATCATTTCAAGGTCACCTTTTTTACCAAAGAAGCAGTGTCACCGAATATCTTATTGTTCTATTTTTTGATTACTGAAAGTTATTTTCCCTCCTGGACTTGGTTATTAGAATAGAATTTTAATTTAATTTCATGTAAATCTAATCTTCAGGATTTTTTTTTTTTTTTACCGAGGGGCTTTTTTAACACCTAGCCTAAGATGGTTATTTACCTGTAAAGAAATTGCTCTGGTTGAAGCTGATGTAATTTAGATTATATTTGCATCACACAGCTGTTTTGTGTAGAGTAGAAAATGTTTACAAAAAGCAATCTCCCTTGAGATCCTAGTGAATTGTATTGATCGGCTGCATGATCCAGTCAAGCAGATAATTTCTAGCTCTTCCTTTTTCTATGGAACTGTGTAGACAATGAATTTAATAGTCTTGTGTCATTAGAGATTTTTTGAGGTTTGTTCAGGACACAATGATTGTGTCTTTCCCAGATGGCCACAGATTAGAGTAGCAATTATTAACTGTTTTTGGCATTCCAGACCTCTGAAAATCTGATTAAGACTATGGAGCCTTGAACAGAAAAATGATAGATAGTAATTTTTGCATAAATCTCCAGAAAGCTCACATACTATGACTGAGCAGGCATGGACAAGACACTTTCTGATGTCTAATCAGGGTGATTGAGATGTCTTCTGTGACTTCAGACTTTTGAACCCATCCCAGCTGGTCCCTTGGCTCTTCTTTTCTCCCTTTACTTGTTGCTCTTGGAGATTTCACAAGCATTGGCATAGCCAGAATATTTGATGGGCATTAGTTTGGTATTGCTTTTTTATGTTGATTGCTAAAGGAGAATCTCACTTTACTCATTATCTACTTAATGCCAGAATGGCTCCTGCAATAGAAACTGAGCAATTATCTATGAGATATTAAAGATGCACGGCAGAAGAACTTGCTAAATTGGAGTTTAATTTGGTTTTGATAGAATGAATGGAACTGTGAGCCTGGTTTTGAGAACTACCTGGCCTCCTCTGTGCAGTGGAGCCAGGGCCAATGACTGTCTGAGTGTAGATTCTGGGGGTTTAAGATCTTTGCAGACTCTTAGGCCAGGATCTGGCCTTCTGCTCCATCATGGCCTGCACATACAGCTCTACAGTAAGTATGGACACTCAGCCAGAGTGAGAAATCAGTTATTAACCAAACCAGTCTTCCTTCTTTGCTATCCCTTTTCTTTAATCTTATCTCAGACTTGTGGGAAACAAATTTTTCCTGGGTCTGAGGTGTTATTTGTTGCTGAAAAACTTTTCCAGCATCTCACATCTTTGCCAGGCTGTGGGAGGCAGCTGGGCAGGGCTGAGGGACTGAGCTCTGTTTGAATCAAAAGTCACTGGATACACAGACTTTGAAGCAGTGGCTTTCAGAGAGATTACCTTGCTGGTGGCAGCTGTTCCTCATCCTATTTTGTAATCACATTTTTGTTCTCTTCTTTTTTTTTTTTCCTTTGCTATGAAAATAATTGATTGGAAACTTTTTGCAAGTGAGTATAAAATGGTGAACAGTGCTTTTGGCTCTGATAAATCTGAGCTTTAACTCCAGATCAACCATTTAACTGTATGTCTGTGGGAAAATTACTCAACCTCTCTGACACATGTCTCTTCACCCATTAAATGGGCACAGTAACATCTACTTCCCAAAGTTGTGTGATAATTAGGAATAACGTCTATACCTAGCACCGTCCCTGAGACATAATATGATTTCCAAAAATAAAAAATCTTTGTTATTTTATTTGAACAAAGCTGCTATAATGTTTAGAGTACATTTCTGAGATTAGAAATAGTTAGCATTTCAAAGAGAATTTTATAAAAGAAATTAAAAGCTGAATGCATGGCCATGCCATTCTACTGGATAATCCTGTCAAAATAATACTGTAAAAGAAGTCAGTGCAAAAGAAAGCTTCTTAAAGATAAGAGTGATTATGTCAGATGGCAATTAACTTATGCATTTTAGAATTTATAGTTTTAAAATTTTTGCTTTCTTTTCTAATTATAAAATTATCTCTGCATATTGTAGAAAAATATTGAAAATAAAGCAAGTAAAAGTTAAGAAACTGATAAGAACTTAAACTAAGAATTCAGGTTCTAGACAGATGACCCTACGTTCTAGGCCTGGTTTTACCACTCACTGTCAATATGACCTTGGGAAAGTCATTTGGCATCCCCAAACCCTAATTTCCTCATCAGGAAGATAGGAATCATCACAGATTCCACCTCCATAAAGTTGTCATGATGATTATAAGAGCAAATCTGCATAGGGCAATTAATATGGTGGTACTTCATTAATTATTATCTACAATAAGATATTATTATTGAGAGTTCAATAAATATTAACTGCTGTACAAAGACTATATCACAAATTAATCTAGAAAGTGATATAACTTTCAATAACATTGTTTATTTCTACATGATTTTCTAAGAGAAAGCTCAGAGATCTATAACCTGTGGAATTTTGCTGGATTCCCTTTTCAAAATCATTTTAAAATCTGGACAATGTTAATACTTTCCAGTGATTCTGTCTTTCAGTTGACATTGAGTTTGGCAATGGTTTTCAAAGGCCAATAGGAGAGGATGGAAGCAAAATCCAAACCAACAACATAGTAGACAAGATATGTTCTTAGAGAAAATTAAAGAGAAGGGAAAATTAAAGAGACCATTCAAAGAGATTTGTTGGAAGCAGAGATCAGCTTTTTTTGTTGTTGTTGTTGTTTTTTGAGTTGGAGTTTCACTCCATCGCCCAGACTGGAGTGCAGTGGCTGGGATCCCGGCCACCGCAGCTTCAGCCCACTGGGCTCCTGCGATCCTTCCGCCTCAGCCTTCCAAGTAGCCGGAATTACAGGTGCGTGCTACTACGCCCGGCTGATTTTTGATTTATTGTAGAGATGAGGTCACGCTGCCCAGGCGGGTCTCGAACCCGCGGGCTCAGGCAATCCACTCACCTCAAACTCCCAACAGGCGCGGGATTACAGGCTGAGCCACCTAGTCCGGCTAGCTTTTTTCTTTAATGGACTTATATTACCTCCATGGGAAATTAGAAGATCCCCATACCTCGTTTCCTTCCCTCTCTGTTTCTGTGGAGCTGCTGGAACAGCAAAAATGCACCTCTCAGTGTAAGCTGAGTTTTGAGACAGAGCTAGTTCCTAAGGACTGAGTTAGACTGTGGTCAGTGATAGAAAAGCAATGTATTGGAGCTCCCAGATGATTTGTTGAGCTAAAAAAGTATGTGCACAGTAGTTTATTATTAATGTTCTCCTCTTAAGTTAGATATTTGAAGGTGTATGCCTTTATTGGATTTTTCTCAGTCTTTTAGTTTTCTTTAAAAATATTTACCATATAGTTGGTTAGAAGTAGTTAGGGGATGACCATTAGTTGAATGTGACATTTTTTGGCTTTATAAGCATAGGTCCTCTCCTATGACTTTTAAATTTTTTTTCATTTTATGAGTCTTGGGTAAAGTAAACAAACAAATGTCTGAGATTTATTTTAAAAACAACTATCAGAGCATGCAATGGGGTAAGAAGGGAGCTGGTCCAACTTCTAAGTTTATAGGGTCAGAGTCAGGGTTCTTGATGCTTACAGTAATAATCCTGAAGTAAGCTTATTTTATAGTTTTTTAATTCTTGGAAAATCATATAAAGTGCATATGTTGCATTGGTATGAATAAGATTATTTGCTTACCGAAACACCCCATTTCTCAAGCTTTGAAAAATGGTACCAAAGTCTGTTTTCTGTCTGTCTGACAAGATAGCAAGTCCCTGAGAGAACAGACACAATTTCTTTTTCACATACCAATTTATTGAGATACAATTGACACAAAAAGGCTACACATACTTAATGTATACAGTTTGATGTATCTGGAAATAAATATTCATTCATTAAGTCATCATTATGATCAATGCCATAAACTTTTCCATAATCTCTAAAAGTTTCTCCAGGTCCCTGCCTGCTTTTTAAAAAATTTGTTTTTCCTTTTGTGGTAAGGGCACTTACCATAATATCTACCCTTATAGCAAATTTTCAAGTATATGTACAATTATTTTTGCCCAATATATATATATTTTTTTGAGTTGGAGTCTCACTCTGTCGCCCAGACTGGAGTGCAGTGGCCGCTCCCGGCCACCGCAACCTCGACCTGCTGGGCTCTGGCGATCCTTTCTCCTCAGCCTTTCAAGTAGCCGGAATTACAGGAATGCGCTACCATGCCCGGCTGAGTTTTTGATTTATTGTAGAGATGAGGTCTCGCTGCCCAGGCGGGTCTCGAACCCGCGGGTTCAGGCAATCCACTCACCTCAGCCTCCCAAAGGCGCGGGATTACAGGCTGAGCCACCGAGCCCGGATAGCCCAATATTTTTTAAGAGCCTGTTGCTCAGTCAACACAGCATAAAAATCAACACGTGACTCTGGTTTAAGCTAGAAAATGGAAAGGCAAGAAATTCAAGATCTGGCAAGAAGAGGTAGAAACATGAACTGTAACACTGAAAACCAAATACATGGACCTCCAGAGATGACCCTATGTCTGCCTGGAGCTGATGAGAGTTCCTGCCCTCCAGGCTTCCTCAAAGTTCTCTCTTTTCTCTCAGAGACATCCCATCTACTCGTCTCTGTTCTATTGATAGGAAGAAGATTGGCAAGAAGGGACCATAACTAACCTAAAGAGTTGACTCTAACGCGTGCCTCTCCCAAGAACTAACCCTTAGCACAAATACTTCTTTTCACTTTTTAACTGTAAACTTGATATATACATCATAAAGATATTTGAAAATAGAGGAAAACACAGAAGTATAACATCTACACTAACAGATACACTATGAACTGACTTCTCTCCAGTATGTTTTGTATATAGTGGAGAGTATAGCAAACAATAGCCATTATCATAGTATATTATATATGATATATAGTATACGATATGTCATCGATTATAGAATAACAGTAATAGTTATTCAGTGACCATATACTATTTCACCTGTAGTTAGATCATAATTTACCTAAACATTCCCCTATTGCCAGTAGTTTAGATTGCTTCCCATGTCTGTGATTTAAAATAATACTGTAATGAATATCCTTGTGCCTAAATTGTTTTCTGTATTTGACCTGGTCCCAGGAATAGAATTACCAAGTCAAGGGACTTGCACACTTTACAATTCCTGGCACCAATTGTCAAATTTTAGCCAGCGTTTGAAGAAACAGCAGGTGTGCTTCCCTATTTTTTTCTTCAATGTACTTTACTCCAACCCAATTTTTCCTACCCTCACTACCCAGAAAGCCACTGATGATGACTTCATTTTTATCTAGATTTGTCTATGAAGGAAGATAGCACTCTGGTGTATATAGTATATATTTTGTCACTGTGATGTTGATGAGTTGATGTGCGGCACTCTCTTGGGTAATAAGCAACTTTTAAAAGAGAGGATGGATGGCAAGGAGAAGGTATTATAATCCCAAAGAGTGAACATCTAACAAAAGAATGTCATGTGCCATGGAAACTGGTGATGGGAAGACAAGTGGAAAACTAAGGAGGTTCTTCCTGGACCTTCTCAAATTACAGCAGAGGCCCCTAGTACAGCAAGGTCTAGGAGCCCTCCTACTATCTGAGCAAGCACTTCTATTTGTCTAGTAAAATTATCCTAAAGGAATGTCAATGGAATCCCTTATTTTCATTTTAAATAGCAATGCATATGATAATGAGGAGAAACAGTGAGCAGGTCTGGCCCTGGATGTAGGATTTATTATCATTATTTTTTGCAGTCAGGCAGAGGCTTGCTGGTAGAGACTTGGATTAATGTCTTAGCAATAATGTCTTACCTCTGCCTATCCCCTCAATGTTTTCAGATAGCAGTGTGGCCAATAAATAGCACTGTGGAACAAAGAACAGGTAATTTTGCATGCTTAGAGAATGAGGTTCTGGAAAATTAAATATTCTGATTAGTAAAGTAATCACAAATGGATTGCAGTAAAGTGCACTTGTCACTATGGAGACTATAATTTAGACCCTCTAGTGGTCACAACATGATGCAGTGTCTTGGAGTCCTGACGATGACTCTAGGACAGATATTTGAGGAGTGCTGACTAACAGAGGATTTGGACATTTGCTTCCAGCATTTTAAAAGAGTTGGAACATACAGGAAACATGACGAGAACATAAAGACTGCATTTGAGGACAATCACTAATTAATTTCATAGATACGATTGAGCAGCTACTATGGGCAAAGCACTGAGGAGAGGGGGCCAACCCCAGAGGTCCCACTATTGCTGAGATTAAAAGGGAGAGGATAAGAATTTTTAAATCAATTTTATCCCAGACTCACGATCACTTTCCTATGAGATGAATGAGAAAAAAATTATATTTGTACACAAAATGTTACAATATAGTGTAGTGGTAAAGAGATGTGCTCTGGTGCCTGCCCGCCTGAGTTTGTATCCTGGTTCTCATATGTGGCAGATGTATGAGAGTGGGCAGGCTAATAAACCTCCCTGTGCTTTAGTTTACTCATCTGTAAATCGGTGATGAAAGCAGATACAACATCGTATGTTTATTCTGAAGTTAATATGAAGATTTGAGCAGAAACATTCAGGTCTCCTGCCTCATACTGAGTAGTCTTGGATCAAAAACATAACTCAAAAGGTCCAAAGAAACTTCCCTTACATATGAAGGAGGATTTAAAAAACTTGGAATTTATTTATAAAAAATTGTGTATTTATTCTTACATGTTTAAACTTGAGTCACTTTCTAAGTATTCTCTGTTTAATGCAATGCATCTATTGAGATGCTTTTTCCACTTCTCAAAACAGTTTTTAAAGTCATAAATTTTGATGGTTTTTTAGTGCTTCTGCCATTTTTTGTTTTACATTTTCCATATTGGCAAAACGTTTCCTTTTGACAGCTTTTTTCATTAGGGAAACAAAAAATATGTCACCCAGGGCACTTTTGGGTGAATAGGGAGGGTGGGGCATGGTTGTCATGACATTTTTAGTTAAAAACTGCTGAATGCTCATTGGGGTATTGGCAGGTGTGTTGTCATAGTGGAAGAACCAGTCACCTGTTTGCCAACTAAGGATGTTTCTTTTGCAAATTGTGACACAACCTTTTCAAGATTTACAGATAAAATCTAATGGGTTTCAGCTGGGCACGGTGGTTCATGCCTGTAAACCCAGCACTTTGGGAGGCGGAGGCGAGAGGATTGCCTGAGTTCGCGGGTTTGAGACCAGCCTGGGCAACTTGGCGAGACCTCATCTCTACAATAAATCAGAAAATTAACTGGGCATGGTGGCATGTGCCTGTAGTTCCAGCTACTTGGAAGGCTGAGGTGGAAGGATCACTTGAGCCCAGCAGGTCGAGGCTGTGATGGCCGTGAGCGTGCCACTGCACTCCAGCCTGGGCGACAGAGTGAGACTCCAACTCAAAAAAAAAAAAATTAGCTGGATATGGTGGTGCACACCTGTAGTTCTAGCTATTTGGAAGGCTGAGGTGGAAGGATTGCCTAAGCCCTGCAAGTCGAAGCTGTGATGGCCATGAGCAGTATGCCACTGCCCTCCAGCCTGGGTGACAGAGTGAGACTCCGACTCAAATTAAAGAACAAAAACCAAACAAACAAATAAACACTGATGGGTTTCTAGAACACTTATCTAGTGAGGGAAGTCTGTACTACAAAAGATCTGCCCTCCAAAATAATTCAAGTATTTTTTTGTTCTCCCTCATAATCCACATTCATACCTCCCATTCCCCAACACATACATTCACACACCAAAAATATTTTCACTCACTTGAAGAAAATTATTGCTATGGTAGGAAACACAGTCTATTATTCTTCAATGAGAGAAAAAAAGCACAGAATAGTTTGAATGAGGTAAATACACTGGCAAATTAATTCATGCTAATGTGTAGACGATTACTACTTGAGTATTTTCTGAGTGGGATTTGCCAAAAGGATCCTGGAGCAAGTTGCCACTAATTGGAGAAAAGTCATAGCAACAAGTCATTGAAGATGTTTTTCAGTGTCTTTTCAGCACATATCCCCACATTGAAACTGTATAGAACAAACGAGCTCCTAACATGTGGCCTCAGAGAGCAGTCCGCTATTTTCAGGACCTCTGAGCCATATTTCCTTGGGCCGTACCTGTACTGTTTGATGTTGACATCCAGGGAACTGTCTTTGTAAGATCCAACCAAGAGAACCTGTAGACAATGTAACATCTTAGCCTTATAATCTAATCATTCAGGGCACCCTTGACAGAGAAGTGAAGTTGATCAAGTTGATATTCTGGTCCCAGACTCTTTCACTTCCTGATACCTCCCTAAACACCAGTCCCACTCTGGCATATATTCTTCCTGCTTTACCACCTGGCTTTCAATTTCTGTTGTTCTCTTTTTCCCTTCCTCATGTTTAAAATCTACTATCAGGAATAAACTTGGTGTTGGTCATTTACCCTGTTGAACATTGCAAATTAGCATATCTTAATGTCACTTTCTAGTTAAGGAATGAGCAATTTTTTTTCCCTATCAATTATTTTTTGAGATTTTCTTTAGAAGCAAGGAAACCTTAGGGAAGTGTGGGGTGATAGGGAACACTTTCCACGTCCCTTGAAATAAAACCCTATAAGAAGCTGCCTTTTCTGTTGACTCACAAAACGATTCCAGTAATCAAGGGGTTTGGAATTCTAAGCTGGATTTTTTTTTTTCTTCTCTGGGCACTGACCTTTAAATTTATATTTGTTAACAGCAGTTATCTGAGAAATTTGGAGGAAAGATTTTATTCCAGAGAACTGTCTACAAATTAGGGACATGGAAACTGCAGAGCAATTTGCAAGGTGCAAAGGCAGGGTCTGGCTTTTCTAGTCAGGTTTGTCTGTGCAAATGAAGGATTAAAACTTGCTTAGTTTTGATTAGTTGACATTGCTAAGGTCTGATTGGCCAGTATAGCTGAGTCCTGATTGGGTAACACAGCTAAATTCTGATTAGTTGATATAGCTGATCCCTGATTGGTTGGTTCATGTGCGTGCTGAAAGTTCCAAATATAAAAAGGTTCAGGTTTTCTGGGACCTCAGAGTATGCTGTCATCACTAGTCAGCAAATGGTTATCTGGTTTTATTTTAAATTTAGGCCAGTTTAGCCACTCAGGATCCATCTTGAAGGTTGGCTCATTCAGTTTAACTTTTGTTCACAGATTCATTACCATTCATTTAGCTTATTAGGCCAGCTTTTTCTCTATGAGAATGGTGTGAAATAGTAGAATGAGTACTCAATGGAGTCAGAGAACTTAGGACAAAAATTTCTGCTACGACTTTCCAGCTTGTTCAGATGTTTAAACGCTGATGAACCGGAACCTCTGCTTCCCGATCTGCAAGAAAAGGTGTAATTTTTTACCTTCCAGAATTACTGTGAAAATTACATGAAATAATACATGGAGAATCAATTAGTTTAAGCATTGCTCATTTTTACAGGCCTTTGAGCTTGAAGTAAAAAACTTTTCCTAGCTAACATACATCACATTCCTAGCTAACATTCCTTCTTAGCCCCTAAAAATATTCCTTGGAATAAATTTTACATGCCTAGCTCAACAATATAATATTTAGTTAGATTTTCATTCAGTATAACCCTTTTTTAAACTAAAAGCATAAGAATCTTCCACAGGAGTTAATAAAATGTATATCTCCCATCAGTGCAGCAAGACAGAATTTATGATCATGTTTATCTACCTTGAGGCAAAGTATTTTTATTACAGTTGCTAATAAGGTAGACTTTTTATAAAAACTGTAGGAAAGTGATGTGGCCTGAGGGGGCATGCTGAGAAATCCAGCTGTTGGCAGAAAACTTACCCTTGGATGCATTTGGTGGGATGAGGAGATAGGCTCATTTGCTCACTGTCCTGTGGCCATCTTCTCTGAAGTGCTCTCAGAAGGCAGGGAACCCTCTAAGCTTAGGGAATATCAGGGTGGGCATTAAAAGGGTGGGGCTGACATTAACTTGCCTATTGAATGTTATTTTTGTCGCCCTCAGCCCAGCATCAGTGGGGTGGACCTGGATAAGTTCCGGGAGATTCTCCTGCGTCACTGTGATGTGAACAAGGATGGAAAAATTCAGAAGTCTGAGCTGGCTCTCTGTCTTGGGCTGAAAATCAACCCATAGTTCCCAGACTGCTTTGTCTTTTGCTTTTACTGTGTTTTTGTGCTCTTGATGCTAGAATTGTATCTGTGCATTGCTGTTTGGGACACAGTGTGCAAACTCTCACAAATGGTGTGGTATTCTTGGGCAACGGGAGGGGTGCTAGGGTCCTCCTTCCACTGGCATGGAATATCCCTGCCTCACTGAAAGCCCCTCATGCAGTGTCTGCATTGTTTTCCCCTTGATGCTGGATTTTCCTGTTCCCGGAAAGACTCTCTGCTTGTCCTTTCCTGGCCACCAGTGGGGGAAGGGCAGCTGAGTCCATCCATCTTGTGCTTTTCCTGTGGGCTTTCTGTTGAGTCTGAATGGTGTGTGGCTTTCATGGCAATTCTGTAATGTCTACAAATAGATTTTTATGTGGAAATAAATCTGCAGCTGGAAACAAAGATGTACTGGTAATTACTTTCATCTTGTGACCTTTTAAATGTTCTATCTGATGGTTTCACAGACAACCCACTTATCTATGGGGCTGGGGAGAGTGGAAAGGAGACTGAAGAACAATATCCTAAAACAGTCCACACCTCCAATCTTTCAGTAGTTCTCAGATGCCCTCACTAGGGCTGACTTTCTGGTATGCTGGCATGGAAGTAGGAGTTGTCAACAACCACGTTTTAATGAATGGAGAAGACCAGAACACTGATCCCGAATAGGGTTTTATTCTTAAGTGCTTGGTGAGCTCACATGGTCAGGCAGGTAGAAATACAAGGGGGACCCAAAAATCCATGGAATTTATTAAAAATTGTGCATTTATTCTTACATGTTTAAACTTCAGTCACCTTCCAGATATTTTCCATTTGATGCAATACACCCATCGAGTTGCTTTTTCCACTGCTCACAACAGATTCTGAACTCATCAGTTTTGATGCCTTTTAGTGCTTCTGCTGTTTTTTGTTTCACTTCTTCCACTTCGGCAAAATGTTTCCCTCTGAGGTCTTTTTACACATGTGGAAACACAAAAAAGTCTCTCAGGACAAGATCAGTTAAATAAGGAGGGTGGGGCACAGGGAGCATGGACCTTTGGTCAAAAACTGCTCAACACTCAGTGTGCAGTGTGGGTAGTTGTGTTGTCATAGTGGAAGAACCAGTCAAATGTTTGTCACAACTTACGATGTTTCTTCTGCAATGCAGCCTCTCACAACAATGCTAGCTGGTACACTGAAGCCAATGGGTTTCTAGAACACTTACCTAGTGGGGAAAGCCCGCACCACAAGGGACCTGCTCTCCAAAAGGCAATTCTGGTTTTTTGGGGGTTCACTCTGGTACAGAAGAAGTTTAGAGAAAATGTTTCCCAGGTAACCCAAGCATTTGCTCCCTCCTCCATTCTGTCTTCCAGCATATCTGGGACTGCTGAGGCCTTCTCTTAGGCCCCCAAGCGCCTCTAATGGGCACCTCTGCATGCTCCTGTCCCCAATATGTGCCCTTGCTCATGTCACTCTTTGAAGTCTAAGAGAGGGGGCTGCTTCCACCCAGGGCAGGGGCAGCGAGACTGATGTGGGGCAGGCCCCACTTCCCTTTACAGTCCTCACTTTTTATTCTTTATAATGTCCTTACCTTATACCAGACTGTGCAGGAATTTCTGGCTTAATGAAGTGTTATCGATAATTCAAAAAATTACAAGTGTAGCATAGTGTATTTAGAGCTGTTCATAACCCAAGAATTCCTCTGTTTAATAGGGGTTTCCCTCATTGTACACCCTGTTCCTAACCTGATTCTCTTCTCCAGTCTCCCATACCTCCAACATGCAGTTAATTAATATGAAGAACTACTATTTACTAATTGCTTTCTATGTTTTAGGAACTTCTAGGTGCTTTCCATACCTTAAGGAAGTGAATCCTCATCAAATCCCTGTGAAGTATATACAATCATGATACTCATGTTAGAAATAAAAAAACCAAGGATGATAAAAGCTAAACAACATGTCCATTGTCATACCTCTTGGAAATGGGGAGTCAGGAAGTCTGGCTCCAGAGCCCGTGGTCCCAGTTACCATTTCAGCCAGTTTTCTTGCACCTTTCAGGAAAACTGGGCCCCTCCCCACAGCTTTGGTCTCACATTGGGTTCCACCACAACCAGCAGCAGAATATTCCTCAACGTTTGTGTCATTTAGTCTGGGGTTACAGTTCATGTGGGTTTAAAAAGAATCCAGGAAGCAGCAGCACAGGACAAACCAAGCATGCCAGCTGCTTCTGCTTCTGCTTCTGCTTCTGCTGCTGCTGCTGCTGCTTCTTCTTCTTCTCTCTGTCTCTCTCTTTCTCTCTCTCTCTCTCTCTCTCTCTCTCACACACACACACACACACACACACACGCACGCACGCACACACACACACTTCACAGTATAAACATTTTCAGGGTTGAGAAGTGTAAACATACAAGGAAGAAAAAGAATTCTCTATCATCAGGACATCACATTATCTTGCAACACACGAATTATTCTTCTTAATCTCCTGTTTTCTTCTTGTTGTTTTTTTTAAGTCAGAATCTCACTTTGTCATCCAGGCTGGAGTGCGGTGGCATGATCATGGCTCACCACAGCGTCAACTTCCTGAGTTCATGTGATAATTCTGCTCAGCTTCCTGAGTAGCTGGGATAACAGGCACACGCCACCGTGCTTGGCTAATTTTTTAAATTTTTGTGGAGATGAGATCGTGTTAAGTTGCTTGGGCTCAAGCAATCCTCTTACCTTGGACTCCCAAAGTGCTAGGCTTACAGGCATGAGCCACTGTACCAGGTCAACTGTAGCTCTTTATTTTAATGTAGTTAGATTTGTCTTATATTTATTTATTGCCATACTTTTTATGTTTGATTTGAGAAATCCCGCTCTATGTGTTACAAACTCATTCTTTTTTATGACCATTTCTTAAAACTTAAAAGTTATGTCATATATACATATGTGTGCATGTGTAGCATAACATTTGCCATTCAACCACTTTTTTTTTATAAACTAATTTTAATATGAAAAATTTTATGGCAATCTAAATAACAGCAAGATTTACTTCAAAGTGAAGAAAAAATGGGAGATACTTGGTGTGATGATTTCAGGAGTCAACTCCAATATTAGGAATACAAAATATACACGATCGAATCTGTTTTATTACATGATATGTGCTTGAATAATTTTTTTGGGGGGATTTTATTTTATTTTTTAATTAATTAATTAATTTTTAAAATCAATACTTTTATTATGGTTTTGTGGGGTACAGTTAAGGGTTAGGTGTACAATTGCGTTTCATTCAGGCACCCTGTTGATAAGAGGTGTTTCCCCTTCCCCACATTCAACCATTTTTAAGTGAATAATTCAGTGGCATTAATTAATCTTGTGCAACCATTACCACTACGTCTAAACTTATTCATCACCCCAAACAGAAACTGTATCCATCAAACAATAACTCCTGTATCCATTAAACAATAACTCCTCCCACGCCTTGGGAGGCTGAGGTGAATGAATTGCCTGAGCCCGCGGGTTTGAGACCAGCCTGGGCAACTTGGTGATAAATCAAAAAATTAGCCGGGCGTGGTAGTGCACGCCTGTAGTTCCAGCTACTTGGAAGGCTGAGGCGAAATGATCACTGGAGCCCAGCAGGTCAAGGTTGCGGTGGCCGGGAGCGGCCACTGCACTCCAGTCTGGGCGACAGAGTGAGACTCCAACTCAAAACCAAAAAACAAAAACAAAACAAAACAAAAACTCCTGATTTTCCTCTCCCCCAGCTTCTGGTAACCACTAATCTACTCTCTGTCTTATTTACCCTTTTAGAAGTAGCATTTCAGGAGTTTGTGGATGACCGTAGGCAAAATAAATAGGTCTGTCCTGACTCTATTCTATTATGTTAAATTACAAGGAGGGTCTTAGCCATTGCTTTACTAAATTCTGGTCTGGCCACGTGGATCTTTGAGCTATGGTTGCTAGCTTTGGCCCTTTCTCCTACCTTGGGGAGGTGAATCTCTTCTCTCTTTCTATCTAATTTCTAAATATGTTATATTTTCCAATCTAAAAGCAAGCAAACAAACAAGCAACAGAAACAAAACCAAGGAAGATCTCCCAACTGTATGTGAAGACTTACAACAGAGATGTGAGACAGCTATGGGTGGCAGAGCTGCCCTTCAAGAAAGCTAAAACATTTTATGGCATTTCTTTTGATGTGATTTCCTCTTTTGCCATCTTCCATATTTATCTTTTCATTAAAAAATCGAATTAAAACTACACTGAGATACCACCTAACTCCTGTTAGTATGGCCATCATCAATAACTCAAATAACAACAGATGCTGGAGAGGATTTGGGTAAAGAAACATTTCTACACTGTTGGTGGGAGTGTAAACTAATACAGTCTCTGTGGAAAACAGTGTGGCAATTCCTAAAAGATCCAGAAATTGACCTCCCATGTGACCCAGCAATCCCTCTTCTGGGAATATACCTGGAGGAACTCAAATCATTCTACAAAAAAGATACCTGCTCAGGCATGTCTATTGCAGCACTACTCACAGTAGCTAAAACATGGAACCAACCATGCTGCCCATCGAAAGTAGACTGTATTTTAAAAATGTGGTACACATACATACATATACATGATGGAATATTATGCAGCATAAAGAAGGACAAAATTATGAACTTCGCAGCAACTTGGAAGGATTTAGAGACTGTAATACTCGGTGACCTATCACAGAAAGAAAGAACTGAGTACCACATGTTCTCACTCATAACCAGACCCTGAACAATTATCATAATACTATAAGAAAGGGATCGGCAGTAGCAGGAAACTGCCAGGGGAGGGAGCTGGAGGGGGGACACACTTCATCGATAAGCGTACCTGATCTCAGGCCAGGTGATGCGGAGACCAAAGTGGGGCCAAAACTTTGCCTGTACAATAACCATTTGGATACCTAACCCTGAGTTGTACACCACATCTTAAAAAAAATCTATCCAGTATCTTCCTTTAAAAATAGAATTGGTAGCTGGGCTCGGTGGCTCAGCCTGTAATCCCGCGCCTTTGGGAGACTGAGGTGAGTGGCTCGCCTGAGCCCACGGGTTCGAGACCCGCCTGGGCAGCGAGACCTCATCTCTACAATAAATCAAAAAATCAGTCGGGCGTGGTAGCGCATGCCTGTAATTCCGGCTACTCGGAAGGCTGAGGCGGAAAGATCGCCGGAGCCCAGCAGGTCGAGGCTGCGGTGGCCGGGAGCAGCCATTGCACTCCAGTCTGGGTGACAGAGTGAGACTCCAACTCAAAAAAAAAAAAAAAAAAATAGAATTGGTGGGTGGGTGCAGTAGTCTACCTGTTATCCCAGAACTGTGGGAGGTTGAGGAGGGAGGACTGTCTGAGTCCAGAAGTTTAAGACCAGCGTGGGCAACATGGTGAGACCTTGTCTCTACGATACATAAAAAAATTATCCAGATGTGGTATCACCCAACTGTAGTTTCAACTACTTGGAAGGTTAAGGTGGAAGGATCACCTGAGCCCAGCAGGTCGAGGCTGTGAGACTGCAGTAGCTGTGATTCAGCTTCTGCACTCCAGCCTGGGAGACAGAGTGAGACTCTGACTCGTTTAAAAAAAAAAAAAAAAAAAAAGAATTAGTGCTTGCCTAATTGGCTTTTCTAAAATCTAATTAGTTTTAAACATTTTCTCAACTAATTTTCTGTATGTCAAAATGAAAATGATGTTGCAACAGAGTTGATGTAATCATTTTCACAGGGAAATTATTTCCAAAGGTTTATAGCCTATATCTTGCATAATTCCTTTAATAACTGTGTTCATTAATTTGTTAGAGCATAGAATGATAAACTCCATCTTTTGCACTTCAGATTACAGTCAAGGTAACATGACTTTCTTCTCATACCCACCATAAAAAGAGGCACAACAACCAACAGCTTGCCTGTCATCTAGTGCTTACCTATTACCATAAAAACTTAATGATAGTGAAAATCTGATCCTTCACTACTAATTTTACTTTATTATTTGAAATCAACAGGATCAAAATCAGTTCTTTGGCACAATGTCTTTTGCTGGATCCCTCCTCACAAGCCACAGTAGCCACTTTTGCCTGTGATGGAATCCAAGTGATCAGCATTACAAATTGCCAGCCCTTTGTACCTCCTCTGGGTTTTGAAACATGTAGGCTTCATTACATGTGTGACATTTTCTTATTTAGCAAATATTTATATATTTAATAAATACAACATGCTAGCACTTTTCTGGGTGATTAGTACATAGCAGTATGAAAACCACAGAGTCCTGCCCCCATAGTCCTAGGTCCTGGCATATATATAGTTCCTCTCTCATCCCCACCTGTTGAAGAGAATTTTATTTTGCCCACTGGATTTCTAGGCCTCTTTTATGCCGAATGAAGGTGTGGGGTAGAGAAAGAACTATAGAGGCCAAGAAGGCCAACTGGTTTACACTGGAAAGGATTGAGTCACTGGGAGAGGGACAGACACAAAAGAGGAGAAGAAAAGGGAGGGAAAAGGGGGAGAAAAAAAGCAACAGTGTGGACTGGAATTGGGGAAGAGTTTGGGAGTTTGAAAAGAGGGGGGAGAGAATGGAGGCAGCTAAGTGTGAAAGTTATAAAGAGAGAAAGAAGGGGAGATAAACGCTTAAGAAAGTTCACTGGGTTTTATTTATGGTGACTCTCTTTGATATTTATTAGAATAGTTCCATAATAGTTCCATTTAAGTTTTCAAGATTTTTTAGTTGTCAGATTACTGTTTCCTTGAATAAGACACTGCATGAGTAATTCGCAAGGCTGCGCAGTTTTAAATAGGTAACACTTGGTAGTGAGTGTTACTCAGTGAATAACACCTCGGGAATCCATCTCATACGCATGGGGTCTTCTTCTATGAGGGGCTGGAAGATGTGCCCTGACAGACAGTGTGGTGGAAGAAATATTGAAGCTGGAGTCTGGAATCCTGAATGTGAGTTCCAGCCTAGGACATTTTATCTTGGACAATTGACTCTCCTGGGATTACATTTCTTATGTAAAATGAAAGGACAAATTGAATGATCGCTAAGATTTTTCCCAACTCGAACAACATTCTTGATTATAGTCAGTGTTGCAGGATTGATAACCTAATGTATCACTTTTTGGTGGGCATGTTAGTACTGTAAACTTTTTTGTTATTGTTTTTAGAGAACAATGTTTTCTTTCAAAGGAGTAGTTTTCTGAAATACAGGCCAGTGGAAAAGATTTTAGGGGACATGGATATGAGAGACATGGGAGATCACATTATAAATTATCCTGGCTAAATTATAAATTCCAGGTGGACTTTTCCCTACCACCAATAAACATCCTGGATAAACTACAAACTAGTTGCCCTTACCTGCAGGGCCACCCCAACTGTGGCGAGGGTGGTAGGAACTATTTCAGTTGGCATTTGCTGTGTAACAAATAACCACAAACCCTCAGCAGCATAACATTTCTTGTTCACATGTCAAAGATCCACTGGGGTTAGCTAGGTCACTCTGCTCATCTTGGCTAGGTTGGCTCAGATACCTGGGGATTGGCTGGCTATTGGCTAATATAGGCTGGTCTATATCATGAGATAACTCCTTTACAGTTTTGACTCCTGTTGACAGAAGTAGAAAACAATTTTGCGTTTCCCTTATCTTGCCAAAACAATTTTTTTTTTAAGGAAGAAAAAATTGTTTGAGAATATGAAAACAGATTGTTTTGATCTTTCTCTCTCTCTCTGTCTCTCTCTCTCAGGCATGCATGCATACACACATACACTTAAGGCTGTTCGCAAAACAATAAAATGCAATTATTAAAGAAAACAATATCTTGTAAATTAGCAGAACTGCCAGCATCAACATCTTAAAAATATCTGCTATGATGGATAAGCAAATATTTTCATTTTGTACTTTAATTACAGATATTGTTTCAAATTGCTTGCTAATAATTGTTGCCCCAAAGACGATTCAAAGCTAAAAGTTGCTTTTCTACACTAAAACGCTTCATGGGACCTGTCAGTATGGCCGGATACGGTAATTAAGTAAAGCACGCCATTTGAGCCAAACAAATGTTTCCAATGTTAGACGAGCTAAAACACTTACACAAATGAGAAAGTGTCTGAACCTGGTTAAATTCTTGAGCCCACCACTCACTCCACTCACTGGCTATATACTCATGCACAACCTATCTGAACTTTAGTTTTCTCATCTATTAAATTGAAATAACTACAATAATAATAGTTATAATACTTCACATGGCTGGTGAAGAGACTGCATGATTGAATGAACTAATGAGTGTAAAAACATTTTACAAATTGTAATTTTCCATACATTAGGTAGATAGGATAATAATAGTGAGAGGAGGAATGGTCTGATTCATAAC
This sequence comes from Carlito syrichta, assembly GCF_000164805.1. NCBI lineage: Eukaryota > Metazoa > Chordata > Mammalia > Primates > Tarsiidae > Carlito > Carlito syrichta. Next base: position 583,740 of record NW_007245741.1, read on the forward strand.
CATCTTAAGTAATAAAGCTTAAAACAGTCTGTCATTCCCTTGTTCCATTACTTAAATGTGCTCTCTTGCAGTTATTCAATAGTGCCACCGGGGTCTGTACCTCAAACATTTCCGTTGACCACGAGTGCTGACTTTGTACCCTTGTGGTCATCTCAGTATTCATTCTGCTTGCACTTAATTATTTCTTTTTTAAACCTGGTCCTTGTTCCTAAACTTGAAAGAGTAGTAGATAGTCCCAGTTTCCTTGCTTGGTCTGTGTTTAGTTCAAGGAATCTAGGGAGTGCTGGGTCTTACCCTTGGCTAGAAGCAGCAGGAAACAGCTGACCAGCTTGCTGAAGTAGGAACTGATTTTTTTAAACAAAAAAAAAAGGCTATGATGAAGGTACCATTATTATTTCTGTTTTACAAATTAGAAAATTTGGACTTGGGGCAATTAAATTGTTCAAGCATTCTCAGCTAGAAAATGAGAGAACAGGATACAGATATTAGAGATCATGTTACTTCGTAGAGTGTATTAGAATTTTTTAGTTGCAGATATGGGACTTCCTCTCATTTTGGCCCTGATCTAGGACTCAGATAAACTTTGATACACTGCTTCAATCTTTCTTCTTTTTACCCAAGTGTTATAATAATTATAGTGACCGTTGATCACTTAATAAGTGCCAGTCAGAGCCAAGATTAGGGTGAGAACAAGTGAGGCACTCACCTGTGAGCAAAGTTTAAAGAACAATAAAAAAATTCAGTAGCCAAGAAAAATAGTATTTTGATACAATATTTTTTCAAATTACACCACACAAAGCCATAATGAAAAATATACCAACATGCTAAATAAGGACAGGATCAGCATTACTGACTTTTGCCTGAGGATTCAATGGCTTGGCTTCTGGTGCCAGTTCATTATCTAGATACTTAAATTTGGAGAAACATTGCAAAAAAAAGTTCTCTGAAAAGGAATTTGTAGGAAAGAGACAACTCTAGTGAAATTTGCAAATTGAAGAGTCACAGCAGTAGGCTGAATGTATGCTCTAGAGAATGAAGGGAGGGCTCAGGTTTTATAGCAAAATTTCTCAACCATGTTACTAAGCAGGTCAATTTATGCAAATGAAAGATTCAAATTTGCTTAGTTCTGGTTGGTCAATACAGCTTAGCCCTGATTGGTCAACCTACCTGAGTCCTGATGGCTGATACACCTGAGCCCTCATTGGTTGGTTCTGGTGAGCTCTGAAAGTTCCAAAGTTGAACAGACGTGTGTGGGTGTTTTTGGAAATTTAGGAATACATGTGTGACATGTGTGACATCTAGTCAGCAAATGGCTCCTTGGCTCTATTTTAAGTTTAGGCCCGATTAGCCACTTGGGATCCATCCTGAAGAGTTGGATTTTTCGGGTTCACATTTGTTCACATCTTTTGCATTTTCCAGTTCCATTCTTATTAATCAAAAGATGATCAGTTTTATATTCCTCATTGTTTGGGTAAGTTTCAAGCCCTTGACCTGCAAGCCTTCCATGTTTTTCTCTTCCAAAATCCTAAGCACTTAGTCTGTGGAGAAGATACAGAAGAAATAAATTTTTGGGGAAAAAGCTGAGGAACTCAGAGAACGAGGAGGGCAAATTTGGCTCCCACTCCCAACTAGGAAAAAAAAAAAAAAAAACCCAAACCCTGAAAATCACAACTTCCCTTGGCTGGAATAAGAAAGTTCTCTGAGTCCAAGAGCACTGGAATTGTCCCTAGCTTCGTGGCAGAACCCCAGGAAAATAACAAGATTGTGGAGGGGAGACTGCCATACATTGAGGCTCCCTGTGATCCAAGAATAGCAAAGAGGAATGAGAGAACCAGGAGATCCAAAAGCCCTCTTTCATCTATCAAAATATAGTGTCCATTTTGTTCTAGGCATTGAAGAAAAATTTTACTCCTCTAGTAATTTGAGTGCAGATGGTAGGAAAATTGAGTAAGAGAATGTTGTACACAGGTGGGAGGAGAGGGAGGAAAGGATAGTTTGTGTGGAAATCCTTTCTTGGTATAGACTTTTTGTCTTTTTTATAAATCTGTGCTGTTCTGACTCAGCATTGATTACTACATACTCAATTATAGTAGTCTGCAGGCAAGCATTAATGTTGCTAATGATATTGCTTTGCAGAGTGATTATTTGAGAGCCATTCTCAGCTATTGCATCAGAAATACAGTGTTTGTGCAACTCCAAATTAAGCCAGGGGTGAAAAAGCCAGCACATGTTCGGTCAAATACAGCTGACAAAGAGGGCAGCCTGCAATTAGATCAAGCATTCTTGTCACTATGGGGTTGGTAGGCCTGGTTCACATGCTCAGGGTTGGGGATGACCTTTAACAGATGCACATTCTCAATATAAAAACCCTTGGGTTTAGAGCAGATAAATGAACAAAGCTTTATAACTAGCTGTTTGTATTTCCATCCCTGCTTGAATAAGTGTTTTCTGGGCTTAAATGAGTCATTGCTGAGATCTTTTAAAGGACCAAACCAGCGAGCCCCATCAGTAATCTTGAACTTGGGTATCCCTGGGGTCAATCCAACCCAAATCACTCATTTTTGCTAGTTCCTTGAACATTCTGGATATTTTCCTTTTTTATACAAGAAAACTGTCATATTGCCAAAAGCTTGGCCTAATATTTTTACCTTAGCCGGCTACAGAGTAGTCTTCTAAACACAGGGTCACTTCTAATATATAAAAATCCAGGTAATCTACTCAGGAGAGAAGTGCCTGCTTACAGGACTGGCCTATTGGATATATTTCATCGAATTCTCTCCTTCTTCACCCCCATCCTGCTTCTGCCAGCAAGCCAAAATAAGAACTTGCTTTTATGAAAGGCTGACCTTTGATGACTAATATTCTCAAGTCCATAGAAATCTTAAATGGTTCCCTATTGACTACAACTTTTCTCTCTGGCGTATTTACAGACCACTATAGGTCCATATTGGTAGTACTCAGGGTCTGCAAAAGTTTTAGTCAGGTGCTTCCTTGTATGGGTTTTCTGTTCTAGCCAAACATGCCTGAAATCTTCCTAGTTCTTATTTGTGTGACCCTCACTTCCTATTCTCCTTCTTATATATCAAAGCATTCTTCATTTTCAAGTAAAACTCACAGCTCACCTCTTCCAAAAGGCAGTCTTTAGCTATTCAGGTAGAAGGGGTCATTTTCCCTTAAGAAATGAAACAGCTGTTCTATCAAGAAAAGAGAATTAGACTGAGAGTCAGAAGGGCTGACTCCAAATCCCAGTTTTGCTAGGAATTCACTGGGGGACTATATAAGTTTCCCAGAATTACCATAACAAAGTACGACAAACTCGGTTGTTTATACAACAGAAATTTTCTATTGTTTCACAGTTCTGCAGTCTAGAAGTCTGAGATTAAGGTGTAGGCTTGGATCCTTCTGAGAACTGTGAGGGAGCATCTGTTTCATGCCTATCTTCTAGCTTCTAGTGGTATGCTGACAATTTTTGGTGTGCCTCAGTTGGCAGAAGTACCACGCTGATCTTTACCCTCATCTTCACACAACATTCCCCCACTTTGTATGCCTGTCTCTGTTTCAAATTTCCAATTTTTAACTAATTGCATCTGCAATAACCCTATTTCCAAATAAGTCATAGTTGAGATGCTGAGGGTTAGGACTTCAATATATAAATCTGGAGAGGAAACAATTCAATCAATAGCAGCCTCCTTGAGAAAATCCCTCTCAGTCTCCTGACCTGCTAAGTGGAGATGAGATAGGAATAACTTCTCACAGAGTCATTGGAAGGATTAATGTACATGATGACTCAGCACTGTGGCTCAGTGGATGCATATATTGGATTCCTTTTATTGTCATTTTTATTTTCTGCTGTCTTATTATAATTCTTACATCTGTATATGAGTGGAAACTAAGAAGAGGAGAGATAAGACACAAACATAAATAATGGCTTCTCCTTGGGGAAAGTGGGGCCTAAATTAACCTCCTTTAGCCAGGCACCAGTGAGGCAAGGAGACAAGTTATAAGCAAAGAGCTTACAATCTAGTGGAGGGATACCAGTGGCAGATGACCCAGCAGGCAGACAAAGCACTTGCTTGGCAGATAGATAGAGCAGACTTCCTCCCAAATGAGTAGAGATCAGTTTTGAAAAACGCTTCCTTATAATTTAGTAATCAGAAAAAAAAGTTATTATAGTGTCAGCACATATGTACATTTTGTGTCACTAAAAGTTTTTTTTTGTTCTGAATTATATAAGGTTTGGGGGATGAAGGGACTATCCTAACTTTTTCTGTGCTTAGTGCCTCCAAGACCCCTGAGAAAGCTTGGCACAAAAAATATGTAGTTACATTAGAGAAACAAATGATTCTGAGGAAGAAAGAAGAAGAAAGAGAAAGAATGGTTTCTAAAGCAGTAACTGTGGTGACACAGTGTGCACTTGGATTCATACCTAAAAAGGAACTGATAAAATAGGCAGTAGGAAAATACATTTGTGAAGACAAAAAAGCATTTAAAAACAAATCTAAAACCCCAAATATGGAAAATCACATTCAAGGTATTTTTGAGTTCCGTTTGAAAGAAAAAAGTGAAGTTCAGACCAAAGAAGAGGGAGCTAGGGACAATGGGTGGATGATGTCATGTTAGCAATGTCAGCGAATAACTACTCCTCACCTCATAGCATATCTTTATCCTTTTTGCCAAGAAAAATGATTGTCAGATCCAGAGACTCAGAATAACTCTAATTAAGAGAAAACTGAATCCCAAGATGGGTGAGGAGATTACAAGAATACCAGATGCTCCTAATTGGTGGATTTGTGTTTGCCTTTCTGGCTACACTTCATCTCTTTCCACTCCTTCTTGTCCTTACACCTGAAAGAATATTTTGAGCTATTTTCTTTACTTCTTTACCTCCTGCAGATTCCTCAGCCTGTTGAAAGTTGTCTTCTGTATCCACTACTCTCCTACCTAATGACTGCCTAATTGATAGATCCTGCAAGTGCATTTTAACCTTTATCCTATTCAGCCCTCATTCCACTGCCATTCACTCCCTCCTTAAAATTCTCTCTTCCTTTGAAATTTAAGATACTAAGCTCTCTTAATTCTCCTTTTATCTCTGTATATTCGTTGTTTGCTCCTTAAAGCTCAGTGTTCTGTAAAGAACCATTCTTTGCCCATTGGCTTTCCTGGTGATCTCACCACTGCATCATGGAGGCGTGGTTTAAACAGTCTATGAAATAAATGTGTAAGCACACACCGGGGAATTTTCCTCTTATGGGTCGTTTTGGAGGTGAAGGACCTTTAGAATTGCAGCAGATGTCCAATTCTGTTTTCAGAGGTATGGGGTCTGCTGCTCTCTCTCCTTGGGGAACAAAGCAGAAGCATCTTGGTGTTCAGGGAGAAGTGAAAGCTGGGCCTCCTTTGGACATCACATGCCACAGTCTGTGGGCTGTTCAATCTCACAGGCGTTTGTGACCAGGTCTCTAAACAGTTTCTCCAAATGGAGTGAGTAAAAGACTCAGTTGCATCTCCCTTTTGATCAACTCATTTAAGAGGAGAACCTGGCTCCTGTCCAAACCAGAGCTATTATGGGGAAGGATTAAATGTGCTGCCCTCCTTTTTAGATGAATAATCTCTTGCAATGATTCCTGCAGAGAACGTTCAAAGGGAGTTAACTCAGCTTGAGCTTTTAGGTTTTTAATGAGGAACAATTTTCTATCACTATATATAGACCCTCACGAGTGGCAGGAGGCCGTTTATTTTGTAGCACAAAGCAGGGGAGAGCTTCAGATAGTAGTCAGAAGGCTGGAGGGTGTAGGGATGTAAAGTTAAATTCCCCACCCAAGACTTCTTTTCGAAACTTGCCCTCCTGTATTTTTTCTGCATCCTCCTTTTCAGCATTCTCCACTCAACCACTTTTATTGAGCTTGAGACTACAAGTGGTAGGTTCACAAGCAGGGAGAAAAGTAGACAGAAAGGCAGATACGCAGAGAAGGAAGGCCCAGGAGAGAGAAGCCAGAAAGAGGACGAGGAGGAGGCAGAAGAGTGTGTACTTGTAGTACTCTGCCCAGTCCTGCAATTCCTTCTCCTGGAGGAAAAGACTTCTTACAATTAGGAACTCCTGCCCTCAACCCTTCCTCACATCAGCCTGTCCCTTCTCAGGTATCTAGTTAATTCCTGTGAGGCTTTCTGTTTCAGAAAGTGTTGAGGTGAGCCAGAACAGGTGAACTAGAAAAAAGAAATCAAAATCAATTTCCATTATAGGCTCTGGAAAGCCATCAATTACATTTTAGTTACTTGACTCTTGTCGACTGAAAAAAGCAAACAGCCTCTTGGATTTGCTGGGGTTATAGTTTGACAACAGAAAGGAGAATCCACTCTACAGAAAGAAAGAAAAGGTAAGAGAAGGAAAGTTAGCTGGGTGAAAACCAGATACCCTGGAGGATTGAACATGAGTAGTAAAAATCCAAACTTCAGTAAATAAAGTGAGGTTTAGTGTTTCATTGATATTTCTTAGAATTTATATCCATATGGTCAGGAAGACACCTTACTCCAAGGACAAGAGGTGAATGGAGTGATTGTGTCTAATAAGACACTTGATAGGGTGCAAGAGAATTCCTCATTTTCTAATACTAACTCTCACTAATACGTACGAAAAGAGGGTGAGAAATTACAAATCTGAGTGAAAGGTTACATAAAATTCAGAGCCCTGAAGCTTAATAAATACATAAACATACCTGGTTACCTGGTCTATGAATATTATTTTCCGTGATTTAAAGTAGCATCAACTTTGATGTTTGACACTTAAGAAAATTGACATTGTTCTTTTGAGATACATACTGAAATGTTTATAGATGAAATGACTGAGGCTGGATTTGCTTCAAATAATGATTGAAATTGGATTTGCTTTAAAATAATCTGGGTAGAGGTATAGAGGAAACAAGATTGGCCATGAGTTCATATTGCTGATGTTGGGTGATAAGATTGTGGGGGACTTCATAATGCTATTTTCTCCACAAATTTTCCAAAATAGCAAGTTGTTTTATAAAAAGAAAGAGAAAGGAAACTGACTTTTTGACACAGAAGTCTCATTTCTGATAATCTATTCTAGGGGAAGAAAACTCAACAGATGTCTGTGTACAAAGAAGCTTATTGCAGGATTATTTCTAATTGAGCTTCTCCCCCTCTCAAAACAAAACAAAACAAAACAAAAAACACTAAATGCCCAATAGCAAGTAAATGGCTAAATAAATGATGGTAAATTTGATATGATCAGGATAATGCATGCATTAAAAAATAATGCTTCAAAAACCACGTAATAAAATGAAAAGATGTTTATAACAAAGTAAAATACCGGAGATAAACTTTATAAACAGGATGATCCCAATTTTATTTAAATCTTATTTATGCAAACAAATGGATGGGAAAAACAGAAAATCAAGTTCACCAAAATGTTAAAAATGGGTGCTAGAGTTTAAATGTGCCCCAAAGTTTACATATTGGAAACACACCTCAGGAGTGGGTTTGTTATTGCGAGAGAAGGTTCCTTATAAAGGGACAAGTTTGGGGTCTTTCTCTCTCTCTCTCTCTCTCTCTCTCTTTCTCTCTCTGCCTTAGCATTATATCTACCCCACAACCCTCAGTCTCTGAAACGTCCCCTCTTCCTTAGCCATAGTGCCTAAACTCAACTATGCAGAAAACCTCCAGCAAGAATCACTAAAAGAGAATCCTAGAAATGTGCGTTTAACAAGTGACTCAGGTGATTCTGATGCAGGCAATTTAAAAACGCATGCTAAGAAACACTAGTGTGGCCCAAGTTTGTGAATGATGTCTGTCCCAGATTCTGTGACTGCCCAGGATCCAGGGAGTCATGGCAACTGTACATGCTAAGCTTCTGTTGTCTTCACCTGCTTGGCCAGGAACAGTGAGTCTCAGGTGTACCTTTCCCCTAACCTATTTCCCACAGCATCTCCACAACCTCCACTGTGTGTCTAGAAGGATTTTTCTCTAAACATTTTTGATTGTGAAAAAAAAAAAAAATTCAGCCTTCCTTCCTATATTTACATTTACTTGTGCATTTTTTTTTAGGTTTTCATGCAAAGTTTATTAGAGAAGGAAAAGAGGAGAGAGAGAGAGAGATGTGCCAGAGTTGGCATATGCAATAATGTACAAGGGACCCCCCCAAAATAGGAATGATTATTTTGGAGGACGGGCCCCTTGCAGTACAGGATTCCCTAGCTAGGTAAGTGTTCTAAAAATCCACCGGCTTCAGTGTTCCAGCTAGTGTTGTTGTGAAAGGCTGTGTTCAGCTTCATTGAATTTTTTTTTTTTTTTTTGAGATTCTGTCAGTGTGCTTGCTCATTTCTTGATAAGTGATTTATGAGCCCACCTGCCTACACTGCACTGAGTGTTCAGCAGTTTTTGACCAAAAATGGCATGACCTCCATGCTCTACCCTCCCTATTCACCCACTCTCACTCTGAGCAACTTGTTTTTGTTTCCTTTGATGAAAAAGTCCTCAAAGAAAACCATTTTTGCTGATGTGGGAGAGATGAAACAAAAAAGGCATCACAATGGATGAATTAAAAAACTGTTTTGAGCTTTGGCCCCCTCCCCTGCTTTGGGGAGGTGAATCTCCTTCTCTCTTTCTCTCTCTAATTTACTTTCTAAATAAACTATATTTTTCCAATCTAAAAACAAAAAACAGAAAAAGTGAGCAGCGAACAAGGTGTCTCAGTAGATGTATTCCTTCAAACAGAGTTCTTTGAAGGGGTCTGAAGTTTAAACATGTAAGAACAAATAGCACGGTTTTTTTTTTTTTTTTTTTTTTTTTTGAGTTGGAGTCTCACTCTGTCGTCCAGACTGGAGTGCAGTGGCCGCTCCAGGCCACCGCAGCCTTGACTTGCCGGGCTCCGGCGATCCTTCCGCCTCAGCCTTCTGAGTAGAATAGCATGGTTTTTAAAAAATAAATTCTAGTTTTAGGGGGTTTCCTTTCATATATCATACTATATATTTATTGTAAAACATACATGCGAATGAATACATATTAAGATAAAAACCAAACAAATAGATGTTATATTTCTTTCCTTTTCTCCAATGATTGTCTTGCTTACTCCACTTTGGAGCTGAAGGGTTTGGAGCAGAGCTACCTGAAGTGTGCTTTACCAGTCTGCAAACTGTCACTAGTCTACGATGAGATGAGCTTAATTTAGTCATCACCTATATGAACATTTTTTATGAATGTGTTTAGTTTGTGTAAGTCCCTTATTTTTCCCTAAATTATGTTTGTTCTGATTCTATTTATATAAAATGTAATTTTTTGTCTGTTGAATCTAATAAAAAAATCGGAGTCTGTATTTTATCTATTTTAAAATTTCATGTTGTTAGCCATTGACTTTTATTCTATTTGACAAAAATAATAGGCCACAATAGATTGAAGAATAGGAAAAAAAAGAAAGATAAAAAGAAAGTAACTGGCCCTTTACTACAGATAGTTTGGAAAGCATCCCTTTAGATACATTCAGATTATCATTAATTTACTGTATGGTGGGAGTTGGGGGATAGAAAGGGCTTGGATGCTTGTTTTCAGGTCCTCCTCAACTCACTCCGAATTCTGATCTATTTAGAAGGTAGCCTCACTAAATTAAAACTTTTTCAGCTTACAATATCAATTCCTGCCACCATCTCACCCCTCTTGAACCCCAGAACTCTGTTGTCTGAATGATGAGACAGCAGCAAAAGGAGGCAGAGGATGGCTCAGTGACATTGTCTAAATTTGTACACCTTTCAATTAGTCCTACAGAGAACATGCCCTCCAGCCTGGGCCTTCTAGTGCACTCTGAGGCAACATTTGATTATAGTCTGCAGAAACTGCAATGACTTTCTTAATAGAAATAAGAGTAGATTTCCTCTTTGTGACAGGAGAGACCCTATTTCCAGCTTGCATGACTGCTGGAGTACTCTGACCTTTGATAGAAGCTGTTAACCCAGAAAAACTCCCAGTTAGAAGCAAAGCATGTTCCTAGACAAGGATAAGAGGAATCCTTTACTCGGTCACTGATCTTCAGGCTGTGTCTGAGATGGTGCAGAGGAGCCAATACACAGGTATTGGTATTTCATGCCATACTCCAGTTCTGCACATTTCTGCTAGGATATATATATATATGTTTCTTTCACTTAGCTGGATAAGGTTAGGTCCTGGCTGCTCCCACACACCTACATGAGTTAATCTTTGAAAGGTGTAGTGGTCTTTCCTTAGTTTTCAGCTGCTGCCTGGGACACAGGACTTACCTAAGTAGAGTTAATTACAAGATGTGGCAAGAAGGGAAAGTGCTATCCAAGCCAGTGTTTATTTTACCCCAAATTTCATTTTAAGATGCACATTTGTGTAAAATGCCTGTAAATTTTCCCTTAGACACATAAACATTTCTGGATCATCTGCTGTAGGAGGTATAGGTGAGATTCTAGGGTACCTTTTCCCTGAGGGAGTGGGTCATGCCCACTAGGATCTTGTCCTCTCTCACAGGCAGGTAGCACAAAACTTACTGCTGATGTCTCTCTCTGATGGTCCACCAACTGACTTACCATTGTTACACAACGCTATGCATAATTTTTAATTATATTGTCCATGATTTCTTTTAGAAACTAACTGCACAGAAGAAAATCATAAAATCAGCTACACTGGGGTTCTATTTTATGAAATGTTTCCAGTAATTTTCTGATCTGATGGAAGAGTCATAACTCCAAATTTTATGCTGATATTGTAGATGCACAGTGTGGACTTTATTTCTAGAAGAAAATTATAACCCTGAGAAGGGAGTATAGTATGTCCAGAGTCAAGTTTCCTAGCTGGCTAAAGACAGGCATAGGCAGCAGAGAAGGTAGTAAGAGGGTTCCCAGGCACTTAGCTCATTCTCAGCACCTTGGCCAGCCTTAGAGTGTTTTTCCAGAATTGTGTCTTAAACAGTGAGTATAAAGTGATGAATTCAGAATGGATACACAGAAGGCACTCCTAAGTGTGAATCCACCTGCCACTAACAGCCACACAATGGTAGTTCTGTGGTAAATTCTGAGGTTGGCCAGAGAACTTCTGGGCAGGCAGGACTCAACAAGCAAAGAAAAGAGGAATTATGATTTATGTTTGCAAAGCACCAAATAGTTAAACTCCACACAAACCTCATGAGCGATTATTTCTTCCATGCTATGGAGGTTAGAAATGTCAAAAGATTTCAGAAAGGAGGGGGCAGAGCCAGGACTCAAACCCAGGACTTCTGATTCTAAGACCTTTCCTCCCATGCACCATCAACTAGGCAGAAATGGCTCCTTTCTTCTCCACAACTAAGAATAGGACTGAGGGAGGGGATGTGCTGAGGTTTGGGAGTGAGAGCTGTCATTACCTAGAGCCACTCTGTAGGAAGGGACAGAGCTCCTGTGACCCCAGCATCTGCCACAGCACAGGCAAGCACTTCAATATGAAGTGTGGAGGAGTGTCCAGCACATCTTTTTCAAGTCAGGCTAAATTAAGGGATGTCAAGACCTAAGACAATGAATGACTCTGGAATGCTCCACTAGGATGCACATGACCAAAGGGCATCTAGGGTACTCTGTGTCTTTTTGCTCCACAGATTGGGGTTGCTAATAAGAAGCTTACCCCAAATTGAAAAAAAGTAGGGGGTGTTCTCTGCACTTTCCTCCTTTGTTCCCATTCCCAAAGTTGCAGACTCTTATAAACCATTGTTTCACTATTTGACTGATTGGCAAGACCTTTATATTTTGATATATTACCAGAAACTCAAATAGAATCCAACAGAGAATAGACTCTCAGCAAAGGAGTGTTGATGACACTAGAGTTATTTACATAAGGGGTTTTCAACCTTGGCTCTTTTAGCATTGGAGGCAGATAATTCTTTGTGGTGAGGAGCTGTCTTGCATGTTGTAAGTTGTTCAGTAGCATCTCTGGTCTCTACCTATGAGATGCTAGTACCACCATCAAATTGTGACATCCAAAAATATCTCTAAACATTGCCAAGTGTCTGCAGGGGAGTAAAATCACCCTAGGTTGAGAACTGCTGCTCTAGATGAAGAAAAGGACTGACATATCTGAGCATGTGTATGTGCCAGATACTTTACTGAGTTCCACGATAATGCTATGAGGTAGGTATTGCCAGTACAGGTAAGAAGACTGAGGCACAGAGAGATTAGGTAACTTGTTCAATACTCAGATTAAAAGTAACAGAGCTGGGTTTTGAAGCATGCCTGTCTAATTTCTATGCTGACAGCAAGCAGAAATAACAATGGAAACAAGATCTGTACTGGCATCTATGGGTGTTCAACTGTTTCCATTTAATCATTATTCTTATATTTTCTTCCAGTTCACTGAAAAGTTGAAATCTGAATGTGTATTTTAAACACTTGATTTCTACTTCTCTCTAGAACTGTTAAATGCAACATTTATAATTTCTCTGTATGTTTTCTCCAGTGTCATTCAGAGATGCAGTAAAAATTGCATGCATTTTTATGTGTAACACCTACTGGGTTCCCTCTAGTGTTATCTATGATTATATTTGATTTTGAAGGCACTTATGTGTGACCACATTTCAACCTAATAAGACTTTTCTTCTTTTTCAAGAAACAGTTAAAAAAAAGTCAACTCATTGTCATTGACTACGTTTTAAAATTGATTTGTTCAGATTTTGCAAATATTCTATTGAGGGCCTAATAGAACTTAAGTTTATAATGTTATATAACAATTATTTGGATTTTTTAAAAATTATTTTTTAATGGACCCACCGAAAGAGACATTTCACAAGATAGGACTAACTGGCAAAAACAAAAATATATAGTCATGTGCTGCATAATGACATTTTGGCCAATGTAGGACTTCATATGGTATGATGGTCCCTGGTTACAACACTGGGAAGGGGAAGATGATGGCCAAGCCAGTTGGACTATGATTGTCCCAGTGTGAGTGAGTGAGTGTATGGAAAATTTTGTGTATGTGCTAGTGAGTGAGTGGGCATGTGAGTGGCTGAATGAGTGAGGGCTAGGGAGTTAGTGGCCAGGGCTCTTCTGGTGCACCGGCTGGTGCTGCAGCTACTGGGCTTGGACCCTGGTGATTCCAGAGATGCAGAAGCTGAGTGCCATTGTTTTTTATAATCAACAAAACCCTTCCTGGGAACAAAATGCTGGGAGAGACCAACCAAGTGGGGCTTGTGAGCAAGTGGCCAGGTCCTGGTGCAATGGCTGGTGCTGCAGCTTCTCTGCTTGATCCCTGGCTCTTCCCAGGTTGCAGTAGCTGAGCACCATTAAAAAAAATGGACAAAAGTTTTCCTGTGAAGAAGTGGTGGGGAAGACAACCACCCAGGCTCTGCCTCACTACTGCAGCAGGAAAGACTGCTGGGTCCAGGCTTTGCCTCACTACTTCAGTACCTTGCTGGGCACTGGCAGCAAGGACTGTGGAGGGAGCCCAGAGACAGAGTCCCACCAAAGAGGACAAGACAGGCATCTGCCGCCATCTTGAAGGCGAGGCAGGATAGTGCTCCGACTTGCTCACCAAGGAGCAACAAACCCGATTTCTGTGACTGGCAGATCAACTACTAAAGGGTTGATTGTGACCCAGAGGCACTGTCCTGAAGGCACAAACTTCGGAGGGATCCCACTCCTTACCCTGATCCAGTTGCAGAACAAAGGGTGTGGCCAGAAAAGATAAGGAATAACTCCAAAGAGATCAGTGGTGAGTCCAGGGCTGACCCAAACCCTCTTCTCCCCAACAGTCCTCTGAACATCAGACCCACATAGCTGAGTCATGACTGTGAGGGATGAACCCAGGCAGAGCCTGGAAATCAGTCGTAATAGAACTCTGTTCCAGGATAGGCCTTGCTGGAGCACCCCTACCTGGGGATGAGACAATCCCACACTTCCCCACCAGAAGAGATCTCCTTGACCCTACGAGAGTGGGAGGGGAGGACTGCAGCCCCACTCACCTCCACTGCCCCTCCTTCTTCCCTGCTCTGAAGGCTGGGGAGAGAGTGAAAGGGGTGGAAGCTCTACAGAAAAGACTAGATTAGAGGAACAATTACAGAACCTGCCAGGGCAGGGTATTTTTTTCTTTAATTTTTTAAAAAATTTTTAAATTTTTTTGTCTGTTTGTTAGTTCATCTATTTAAAAAATATTTTTCCTTTGTACATGAATGTGTTTGTGAGGGTTGATTTGTGTTCCCCCAATTTTCTTTCTTTTTTCTTTTCTTTTTCTTTTCTGTTTCTTCTTTTGTTTGTTGTTTTCTGTTTATGTGTGTATGTGAATGATTGAGTGCTCATCTTTCAATTTTGTTGTTGCTGTTGGTTTCTTTTTGCTCTTTTGTTCTTCTGGGTTTTTTATTTTTATTTTTTATAGTTTAAAGTCTGTGTCATATGTGTGAGGGTTCAACCTGAATTCTTTTTTTTTGGTCTTTCTGTTTTTCCTCTCCATTCACTTTGTGCTAGGCATGTGTGTGTGTATGTGTGTGTGTGTGTGTGTGTGTGTGTGTGTGTGTGTGTGTGTGTTCAGTTTTCTTGTTTTTTTGTTGTTTGCTTTGTTTCACTTTGTTGTTACTCCAGTTTGTTTTGGGGGTTGTGTGTATTTCTGTTTGTATGTGTGTGTTCAATTGTTTTTTTGCATTGGTTTCTGCTTTGCATCATTATATAGAGTGGTGGTAGGGAATAGGTCTCAGGGAGCACATACCACAATCAGTGAACACTGTAATTTGCAAGTAGTTTCTGAATTCTAGCATCCCATCCCCTACCTTATTCGACTTTCAGAAACTACAAGAGACAGCAAAGCTTCCCACACATAGTCCTATTTCAAAATAGAACAAATCCAGAGCCCAGATCAGGGAAGAATAGAGGGTTGAGCAAACATCAGAAGGGGAAGCCTCTCCCACTGACACTGAATAACAGAACTAAAGAGAAAAACAAGAGATCTGTCACAAATGAGGAAAAACCAAAGGAAGACTACAGACAATTTCAAGTGTAACAAAGAGAAAACTTGTGAAAAATCAAACCTTGGAGTCCAAACAATGGAAGTCATGAATAAATGGCCCCAGAATACAACAGGGATTAGGGAATGGGTGGATAGAGTGAATAAGACTCAAGAAAAACAAGATGCAACACTGAAAGAACATGTAATAGAGATTTTGGCAATAAAAAATTTCATCCAGGAAATAAATAACAAGATGACAAGCATGGAAAGCAGAATTAATCTAGCTGAAGAATCTCAGAACTTGAAGACCAGAACATGGAATTAACCCGATCTGTAAAAAACATAGAAGACTCAGAAAGAAAGAATAAGACCTACAAGAGATGTGCGATGATATCAAAAGGCTGAACCTACGCCTAATTGGTATCCCAGAAGAAGAAAGGGAAATGGAGAACAACTTGGAGCAAGTGTTCCAGGAGGTAATCCAAGAAAACTTTCCCCATCTCACCAGAGATGTGACCAGCCAAGCACAAGAGATACAGAGAACCCCCACAAAGCATCAAATGAGAAGACCAACCCCTAGACGCATAGTAATTGCCTACACAAAGTTGGCACAAAAGAAAAAATCCAAAAGGCAGAAAGAGATAAGGTCATACTAAGTACTGGGGAAAACCAGTCAGAATAGTAGCAGACCTATCGGCAGAAACACTACAAAGAACAAGGGCCTGGAGTCTTATATTCAAAGTCCACAAAGATAAGCAATTTAAACCAAGAATTTCCTACCCAGCGAAGCTCAGCTTCATCAGTGATGGAGAATTAAAATCCTTCCCAGAGATTCAGTTCCTAAAAGGTTATGCAACTTCCATACCAGCTCTACAGGGGATGCTTAAAATGGTATTAAGCACAGAAGGAAAAAAAAAAGAAAAAAAGAATGACCATACACTTCCCAAGAGAACAGCAGAGTACAGAATCAACAGAGAATACAATATGATGAGAAACTTGAAAGCACATACACACATCAACCCCAAAACCAAAAGAAAACACACAAACAAAGAAAAAACTTTATAAGAACCTCATGACAGTAATAAACAGTCTCATTTCAATAATCAGCCTGAATATGAATGGACTAAATGCACCACTGAAAAAACACAGAATGGCAAACTGGATAAGAAACCATGATCCAATTATCTGCTGCATCTAGGAAACTCATCTCCCCAAAAAGATGCACACATCCTCAAAGTTAAAGGGTGAAAAACAAGTTTCCAGGCAAATGAATCACAAAAAAGGGCAGGAGTCATAATCTTAGTATCAGAAAAAACTACCTTTAAACTATCAAAAATTAAAAAACAGATGCAAAAGTACACTACATAATGATAAAAGTTTCAATCAATCAGCAAGAAATATCCATGCTAAGCATATATGCACCCAACACAGAAGCACCAGTATTTATAAAGCAACTACTAGTAAACTAAAAAAGATATTGACTCTAACACTATTATAGAAGGGGACTTGAATAACCCACTAACAGCCCTAGATAGATCATCAAGGCAAAAAATCAACAAGGAGATCTAGAACCTAAACTTGACACTCAACCAAATGGACTTAATAGACACCTACAGATTATTCCACCCAACAACCACAGAATATACATTCTACTCATCACCACATGGAATGTACTCCAAGATTGATCATATCCTTGGCCATAAATCAAACATAAAGAAATTCATAAGGTTGAAATATTGCCATGCACCTTTCTCAGAAATTTCCCCAAAGCACACAAAGACATGAACACTAAACAGCATGATGTTGAACATGATGATGAGTAGTTACTGGGTCAACACTGAAATCAAAGCAGATATTAAAAGATTCCTGGAAACAAATGAAAATTGAAGAAACCTCTTACCAAAACCTGTGGGATGCCATGAAAACAGTTCTAAGAGGGGAGTTTATACTTCTAAGAGCACACATCAAGAAAATGGAAAGATTACAGGTTGAGAGCCTAACAAATCACCTAAGGGAGCTGGAAAGAGAAGACCACCAAAACCCGTACTTTAGCAGAAGAATCCAAATCACTAAAAATAAGAGCCCAAATATGGGACACAGAAGACAAATATATCATAGAAAACATCAAGAAAACAAAAAGGTGGTTCTTTGAAATAATTAACAAGAGTGATGGACCCCCAGCCAGAATGACCAAGAAAAAGAGAGAAAAAGCCCAAATAATCACAATAAGAAATATAAAAAATCAAATCACAACTGACCTCAAAGAAATACAAAAGATTATCAGAGAATACTATGTACACCTATATGGAAACAAACTTGGTAACCTAGATGAAATGGAGGACTTTCTGACATCACACAACCCACCCAAGTTGAAACAAGAAGACATTGAGACACTAAATAGACCAATAACAACCCAGAAAATTGACTCTGTCATACAAAAGCTACCAACAACAACAACAACAAAAAAAAGCCCTGGACTGGATGTTTTTCCAGCAGGATTCTACAAAATGTACTAGAAGGAGCTGATACCAATTCTATTAGAAGTATTCCAGGCAATTGAGAAGATGGAATTCTCCCCAAATCATTCCACGAAGCTAACATCACACTGAATCCCAAACCAGGTAAAGATCCAACAAAAAAAGAAAACTACAGGCCAATATCCCTTATGAACATAGATGCAAAAATCCTCAACAAGATTCTAACAAATAGGATATAAAAACACATCACAAAAATCATCCAAGTAGGCATATCTATTCCCAGGATGCAGGTCTGGTTTTACATTCACAAGACAATAAATGTAATTAAATACATCAACAGATGTAAAAACAAGAACCTCATGATTATATCATTAGATGCAGAAGAAGCCTTTGACAAAATCCAGTATCCCCTTCTTGATAAAAACCCCCAAACACCTAGGTATAGAAGGAACATACCTTTAAGTAGTAAGTGCCCTTTATGATAAACTCACAGCTAATATATTGCTAAGTGGACAGAAACTGAAAACATTTTCCCCTGAAAGCTGGAACAAGACAAGTTTGCCCACTCTCACCCCTCTTGTTCAGCATTGTGTTTGAACTCCTAGCTAGGGCTATTAGACGAGAGAAGGAAATCAGGAGTATCCAAATAGGAAAAGAGGAAGTCAAATTATCCCTCTTTGCTGATGATATGAATATCCAAGTGAATCTGTCAAAAACCTGCTTGCACTGATAAAGTACTTTGGCAAAGTCTCAGGGTACAAAATAAATGTGCAAAAGACAGTGGCATTCCTATACACCAACAACAAGCAGGCAGAGACCCAAATAAAAAGCACAATCCCATTCACAATAGCCAAAGAGAAAAAAAAAATTAAACACTTCAGCATCTTCCTAACCAGAGAAGTGAAAGACCTTTACAATGAGAATGACAAAACACTGCTCAAAGAAATCCAAGAAGACACAAGCACATGAAAAAATATTCCATACTCATGGATATGACGAATCAACATTGTTAAAATGTCCATCCTACCAAAGATAATCTACAGATGCAACGCAATACCCATTAAATTACATTAAATCTACCAGCATCATTCTTCTGGAAATGAGAATACAGAAGTTCATATGGAAACATAAACGAACACAAATAGCCAAAACAATCTTTAGCAAAGCAAGCAAAACAGGAGGTATCACATTTCCAGACTTCAAACTTTACTATAAGACTACAGTAATCAAAACAGTCTGCTTTTGGTACAAGAACAGGCATATAAACCAATGGAGCAGGATAGAGATCCAGAAGCAAAGCCTCAATTCCTCAACCAACTCATCTTTGACAAAGCCTCCAACAACAACCACTGGAGAGAAGAGAACCTATTCAGTAAATGATGTTGGGAAAACTGGCTTATCATATACAGAAAATTGAAAAAGAACCCCTATCTATCACCATACACAAACATTAACTCTAAGTGGATCAAATACCTAAATGTAAAACCTCAAACTGTAAGATTCTTAGAAAAGGCAGGAGACACCCTTATGGAAGGTGGAATTGGCATCCAATTCCTGATCAGAGCCCTAAATGCCCATACCATAAGAAATAAGATAGACAAGTGGGACCTCATCAAACTGACAAGCTTCTGCAAGGCAAAAGAAACCATCAGGAGAGCAGGGAGACAGCCCACAGAATGGGATAAAATATCTGCCAACTGTATATCTGACAAAGGCCTAACATCTAAGAACTACAAGGAACTCAAACTCAAACATACTGAAAGGAGGAAAACAAACAGCCCCATTAAAAGTGGGCAAAAGACATAAATAGACATTTCTCAAATGAAGATATACGGGCAGCCAACAGACACAAGAAAAAGTGCTCAGCCTCACTAATCATCATAGAAACGCAGATCAAAACCACATTGAGATACCACCTAATCCCAGAAAGAACAGCCATCATTAATAAAACAAACAGCAACAGATGCTCGTTAGGATGTGGCGAAAATGGAATGCTTCTATACTGTCAGTGGGAGTGTAAACTAGTGCAATCTCTTTGGAAGACAATGTGGTGATTTCTAAAAGAACTAGAAATTGACCTTCCACATGAACCAGCAATTTCTCTATTGAGAATATGCCCGGAGGAACTCAAATCATTCTACAAAAAAGATATCTGCTCACACAAGTTTGTTCCAGTTCTATTCACAATAGCAAAAACATGGAACCAACCATGCTGCCCACTGAAGCTGGACTGCATAAAAAAAATGTGGTACATATACATGATGGAATATTATGCAGCCATAAAGAAGGACAAACATATGGACTTTGCAGCAACTTGGATGGATTTCGAGTCGATCATAATCAGTGATCTATCACAGAAACAAAGAACTATCACAGAAACAAAGAACAGTACCATATGTTCTCACTCATAAGCGGACCTTGAACAATTATCATAATACTATAAGAAAGGGATTGGCAGCAGCGTGAAACTTCCAGGGGAGGGGGAGAATTGGCAGTTGAGGGAAACTGCTAGGGGAGGGAGGGGCACACCTCATGAATAAGGGTACCTGCGTAATCAATGTTTGTATGTCTAACCCTGAATTGTACCCCACATCTTTAAAAAGGAATTATAATGCCATCTTTTTACTGTACCTTGTCTATGTTTATGTATGTTTAGATGCTCAAATACTTACCACTATGTTATAGTTGTGTATAACATTCAGTACAGTCACATGCTGTGCAGATTTGTAGCCTAGGAGCAATAGGCCATACCCTTAGCCTACGAGTATAGCAGGCTCTACCATCCAGATTTGTGTTAGTACACTCTTGGATGTTCTTACAACAACAAACTTTTCTATCTATATATTTCTCAGAATGTATCCTTGTCATTACGTGAAGCATTTATTGATACATTTTTCAGGATGTGTCCTTGTCATTAAGTGACACATATATATGGAAATATTCAGTCTCACTCTGATTTTAAAAAATGCAAATTAAAACTATAATATAATAGCACTTCACCCTACCAACTAAGCACATTTTAATTTAAATAATATCAAATTCTGGGCAACCCCCCTGGGTCCCCTCCCACTGCGGGAGTTTTTCCGTTCTCTCAAAAAATCCTGCTTTCAATAGTAATAGTAATAATAATAATAATAGCAACTTCTGTGAAGGCAAATAAAACAGATATACTCTCATGCTTTGTGGATGGCTTTCTGGTGCCAGTCATCTGAAAGAGTAATTTAACAATATGCAGAAAAAACCATAATATTTTACAAACTTTTTGACCCAATCATTCTTATCTAAGAATGGTTTAAGCAAATACTTCAGAAGGAAAGACAGCTTTTTGCATTATTGTATTGATTATAGTAATGAAATACTGGAAGTAGACTAAGTAGTCAACAATGGAAGAATGACATATTTAACTAAATTATGGTACGTCTGCAAAAGTATAGTAGTGGTTAAGGGTTTGCTTTAGTGTCAGACTGCCTGGGTTGAATTGCTGACTCCAAAGCTAGCTCTGTGACCTCAAAGAAATTTAATCTCTTCATCTGTAAATTAGGTATAATAATAGTACTTAGTTATAGGATATTTTTGAGGATTAAATAAGATTCAGAACAGTATGTGGCACAATGTAAATACTCAATAAATGTCTTTATGTAGTTATTGAAAGTAAGAATTATAAAATGATATAATCACTTTAAAACCTAACGACATGGTCTTAAAACGTCATTAGTGTTAAAATAGAAAATATTCTATGTACATAAAGGTTAGTGGAAACACAAAAATAAGAATAAATCTGTCATGATAAGGAATCATGGATACATTTTTCCCCACTCAATTGTCTATACTGCTATTATCTATCATTAAAATACTAAAAAATAAGCACCTGAAACCCAGAAAAAAATGTACTTATCAATGCATTCAACCAGCATTGCATTAATTGTTGTCTTCTGTGTTTTAGGTACTGTGACAGGCTAAACAACTAAAATATTATAAAACACTTTATAGTTTAGTAGAAGAGATGGGCACAAGAATGAACAACTTTCACTGGAACATGTCAAATTTTATAATTGAGGTTCATCCATGGCACAACTGGGTCACAAAGAGGGACTTAATGATTCTAAGATGGGGGGAATAGTTAAGGAAACTTCACAAATGATGTAATGTATGAACATAATCTTGAATGGTCTTTAGAAACTAATGAAGACAGGCAAGGAGAAGATTTCAGAGAAGTTATACAACTATTAATAATAAAGACATTATTGGTGAATTAAAGCAAAATTGGCTCAAGGAACTGCAAGTAGATTGATATGACCATGGCATAGGAGAATGTGATAAGAAAACATCCTAGTGAGGTAGGCAGGGACTACCTCCCACTGC
Source organism: Carlito syrichta (assembly GCF_000164805.1). Classification (NCBI taxonomy): domain Eukaryota; kingdom Metazoa; phylum Chordata; class Mammalia; order Primates; family Tarsiidae; genus Carlito; species Carlito syrichta. The sequence continues at coordinate 605,507 of NW_007245741.1, forward strand.
TAGTCAAGCTTTGGAAAACTAAGCTTTGCTCTGAATGCTAGGGGTAGCAGTTGAGAGATGTTAGAGAAAAGGTAATTGGGAGAAGGCATTAAGTGTGTTATGACCTGATAATGGAGGGTATATGGGCAGTGAGTGAAAATGAGGGACCAAGGTTCTGGGAGGACAGGGCCTTATGTGATTTCTTCAGCACTGTCTTTCTAATGCTGGAAATATGTATCAAGGTCATACTGCAGAAGAAAGAAAACACTCTATACATATAAATGTTTGTTTCAGGCTTATTTGTAATAGTGAAACATTGATTACTACTGTGCTTGGTATTTTGTAAGCTCTTAATATTTGTGGAAAAAATTATTAATTTAGTAGTCTAGAGTTCAAGAGGAAGAGTTCACATGTCTCTTTAAGTGGAAATTAATGGTGTAAGTTTCAGAGACAGAGAGACAGAGACAGAAGCATAGTGGTAGAGAGAGATTGAGATAGAGACAACCAGAGAGACAAAGATGTATATTTTTGCTATTAACACATGACTTACACTTTAGTATGTTTTTAACATCCAAATATGTGGTGGGGATGATTATCTTTTTCCAAGACAGATATTTAAAAATATTCACTAAAATTGCTAATGTGTCAGTTTCTCATGTATTTCTGTTAATCTTTATTTTTTATAGATAAAGCTATATTTTTGGACGTTAACAAAATGAAGTATAGTATATCTTCCTACATAATTTTTCCTTTTAATTGTAAAGTAATAACTTCACTAAATTATCTTTTTATTAAATAATATCTTTGCTCTTGATATTGTAAAACAAGATTTTGGAGAGAACTCTGGTAGTTGATTAGGCGAAGTGATTAAGAAGACAGAGTTGGTGTTTTAAGTTTGTTGTACAGGTTGTAGTTTTGTCTAGAATGTATTCTTTTCCATTTCTTTTCTTCTAAATATTCTGTGGCAATACATTTAACCTATTTTATAACCAAGATATAGCTGTGTTTTATTATTAGTCAAATACTGTCTTTTAAATGGCAAATTTAATTCATTAACCTTCATTTTGAATATCTGATTTATTTGGACTCATTTCTAATATTTTATTCTGCATTATAATTTGTCATGCTTTTCTTTTCTTTCTTTTATGATTTCCTGCTTTCCGTTGGACTCACTGATTTTTTTCATTATTACTCTATTTTTTCTTCAGCGCCAGCTACTTGGAAGGCTAAGGCAGAAGGATCGCCGGAGCACAGCAGGTCGAGGCTGCGGTGCCCAGGAGCGGCCACTGCACTCCAGTGTGGGGTGAGTGAGACTCCACAGTCTGGGGTGAGTGAGACTCCAACTCAAAAAAAAAAATTATTACTTTAGTGGTTATATTTAGCATCATAAAATATACATTGGACTTAAGAAAATATAACATGATCAGTATGTCTACTCTCCTTATAAATAAAGCAAGGACACGCTTTATTTTGGTTCAGCCCCTTTCATCTATAACTTAGTGTTTTGGATATACTGCTTTTAAAAAAACCCTAATAATTACTATTATAGTTATTTTCTAATGACTCATGTATTTATTTAGATTGACTTACACTTTTACCTTTTTCTTTTGAAATATTATTGCTTGTTGCCTCTCAACCTTTTTTTTAAGTTCAATCTTCCTATTTCATTACATGCTTTAATAATTCTTTCAGAATGTATCTGTGAATGGTAAAATGTCCCAATCTTTGTCTCAAAATTATTTATTTTAAACTTACACAAATAATAGTTGATCTGAACACAGGGTTTTAAACTGAAGTTATTTTTGCCATAGAACCTTGAAGATATTATTCTATTGTTCCTATGACTTCTATGGTTCCTGATGACAAATCTGAAAGGCTGTAGGGGAGGCAAAACTTTACTTATACCCTCCCTCTTAGGGTTTTTTGCCTGGGCCTGAGTGTTAAATTGACATAAGACGGATCAACAGGAGGAAAGCATAAAAATCAATTGAATACAAGTTTTATGTGGCATTGGCGGCATCATAAGGAAAAGAAGGCACAAAGACACTGTTAGAGTGGAACATTTGTATACTGAATTGGACAAAGTGCAGTAAGTTGTGAAAGCATGACAAAGCAAAGGGACTTTAGTTCAGATAGTCAATTGGGTGGAAGTGACCAAGAAGATAAAGGTCAGTGTGACAAGGTTTGTACAAATTTCCCTTGTCCTCAATTTTTTGTCCTTGATGAGACGAATGATACTTTTCTTCTGGTACAGGTAGGGCATCTTTCATTGTCTGCTTTTAAGAAACAAAAGAAGGGACAAAGTGTTCTTGCACTTGCTGTTTTTCAAGTGTCTTTAACTCAAAATAGTCAGTATGCCAGAATGGCATATTTTTGAGTGGTGTATTCTGAACTTCAGTGAGATTTATCATAATAAATAAAAGGCAGGGGAGAAGGGGAAATAGCATGTATTTATCTTGGTTGCTGCTAAAATGCATTTGTTAACAGCCAATACTTATTTTTAATTAACAACTCTTACTGATATTAGAATTACACACGTCAAATGAAAACCCTGCATTATGTTTGAGAAAGTATTGTGTTTTTCTGATTATAATCAATAGTAAGATAAGAATGTCCATGTCTCCATTGTAATTTATCATTCCTGACTTTTAGACCATTCTTTTAGACAAGAAAGGTAACTATTGAAACAATAGAACAAAATTATATGGTTTTCTGCTATCTGAAATAACCTGGAGAAAAAAGACTAGACAATACCCTGGAGAAAAAAGGCTAGAAATGATATAATTCAATATGGAAAGTAAATATAAAATCACAATACAAAAATAAGGAATATTTCTATCTGTAAAAAATGGTAAGTCAGGAAACAATAAAAAAACTCTTAATATTTCCCCCAAATAATAAGATAATAAAAAATACCTGTAGACAAACTTCATGAAACATGTGTAAAACCTATATAAGGAGAATTATAAACTTCTACAAGAAGTATATAAAAAGTTTCCAAAAAACCAAAATACATGTCACCTTAAATATGTATTCATTATTTTTATTTATCTTATGTTACTCCATATATAGAAACATTTAGTTTAATACAATGTCAAGAAGACTGAATTCGAGGTAGAAAAAAAAGTATTATGTCATGCATTTGGAAGAGAACACCCAAATTCTCTCCTGTAAAGTCAGGTCCCTCCTACCCTGCTTTTCCATACATACTTTGTGCTTTGGCAAATAGGGGGAGTTAAGCTCCACCTCTATATAAATAACTTGGAATTCATCTCTTTATATCTATTTTATATCTCTTATTGACTTATGTATTATTTTCTGAGATTAAAGTTTCACATTTGCCACGTTCTATATTTTACTTAGCTTTGTTCAATCTATTGTTGCAATTTTTTCAGTTTTCAAAAATATTGCTTTTTTTTTAACTCTCCTCAATGCGTGTCTTAATATTTTTGTGGATTTATTCAAGCTTTCATAAACTTGAGTGGCCCTTATTTAACATGACAGTTTTTTTTTAGAGAACTTTATAGAAAACTTTACATTTTTCTTCATACCTTATGGGTAGATCTCACTGTACTGACTGATTTTTTTCCCTAACAATTTTTTTTTTTGAGGTAACCAATGAGTTGTTTTTTTTTTTCTGAAGGTAAATTGTTGAACATCATATAGTAATTTTTAGTTTTGTATTTGACAGCCTAAATGGTAGTTTGCTTTTTAATTTCTCTTGAAGCTTACAGTGCAGACAGTAAAATTGTTGTATTAGTTAAAATACTGAAACATTTGTTGCCTCAAATTCTTACTAATTTCAAAGAATTATGATATTAGACCTTACCACGTTCCTAATGTCACAGACACCAGTATTTCACCATTACTCAAGGTATAATGTTTTACTTACTCTACATTTTAAGAAACAATTCTAATCTTAAGAGTGTGTGTGAAACCGCATGTCAAACTATTCATATAATTTTTTTACTAAATATTAAGGTTATTTGCTTTCTTTTTCTCATATGCCACATGTACAAAGTTCATAGTACCATATTGGGAAATTCCTTTCTAGAAGATACTTGTTGCAATCTCGTTCACTGCTGATGTACCTAGGATTAGCTTGAATTATAACTGGAAGGTGTTTTAAAGTTACACCCTCTCCTTTTTGTAATCCAATTATTTACGTATATAAACCTTAAAACAGAAATCCTTACACCACACTATCTCAAACATAGTTGTCAATGCTAGAGTAATGGAAATTCACTCCTCCCACAGTCAAAAATGTTGACTATAAAAGGAGATGGCTGAGGGCAGCCTGATAAGGTGGTTACTGACATTAACAAGGCACAGATGCCTTGCAGGCATCTCAAAGTCCCTGGACTTTTAGCCTTTTCTCAATATTTGATAACTTTAAGCAAACATCTTCCAACAACCCATTATAATTAATTAATGACCCATTACCAATAAGTGCTATTATAATCTATTTCTGGAAAATGGCGTAACTACAGCCCTTTCAAGTCTGTGCATAGCCCTCTCAGAAGTGGTGGGTGACACCGAGAAGAGTCTTTTATTCATTTTCCCCCTCCTGTCATTCAAGTCATTAAAATACACCACTAGAGATTACTTTCTTTGGGCCTCATGATAGTTTAGTCTTGAGCAGCGGCACTGACTGGAGGGATGTTGGGCAGAATGCAGCCCTCGCAATGATCATGCCACTCAGCAATTTGGTCATCTCATTGTTGAGAATGTCCTGCTGCAAACTGTTCCCAGATAATGTGAGTTTGTTCCGTTGTGGCAAGCAACATTGTCTGCCAGCTTCACAATCTGAGTGGTCATATATTCCAGCATTTGCTGCTAGCTATCCCGGTGTACAGACCTGACTTACTAATAGCCCTTTCGAGAAGCATGGAGGTGCGGGACTCTGATTTGTGAAACCTTTCACAAGTAAGAAAAGGCGAACCGTCAGGCTGCTGCTGGGTATATTTATAGTCTGATGGTAGGCTGTGATATGCCATCTGACTGGCTGAAGGCTGTCTATCCAATCAGAAAGTCTTCCTAGAATCGCCTTATTTGCATACATGCCACTATTCATCATCCAATCAGGTTTTGGATGCCCAACACGTGATTTGAGGCTGTGACTATAAATTCAACAGTTTTCGGCCTTAGGTGGTCTCTGCTTACTTGGTGAAAACAACACCGTGGAGCTGTCCCTCTGTAGAGCTGTCATTTTGTAGAGCTGTCAACACTGGAGAGCTGTACACTTAGCAATGCCAGAATTACTTGCGAGGGGAGCTACGGTTTCTAAGAAAGACTTAAGAAAAGTTGCGCTGAAAATTCCAAAGAAGGGCAAGAAACGTAAGAAGAGTCGTAAAGAAAGCTGTTCTATTTACATCTACAAGGTGTTGATACAGGTTCACCCCTACACCAGCATCTCTTCTAAGGCTATGGGCGTCATGAGTTCTTTAGTAACTGACGTTTTCGAGCGCATTGCAGGCGAGTGGCCCATTACAACAGGCGTTCAACTGCCACTTCCAGGGAGTTCCAGAGAGCCGTGTGCCTGCTGTTGCCTGGGGAGTTGGCCAAGCGTGTCGTGTCAGAAGGTAGCCAGGCCGTCACCAAGTACACCAGTTCTCAGTAACCTGAGTAAAGATACTTAATTCAAAGTCTTTTTTTGGAGCTTCCCAGTCTGACTGTGGGGCTGTGGGCTCATTGTTGGTTTCTCGAGTAACTTCTCTGTTGAACTCAGGAGTACTTGCTCGGTGGCACAGAGTTTGAGGGTGTAGTACTCACCTTGTGGTAAAATTACAGCATGCGGTGATTTTCAAGTAACTTCAGTTATGTCTAGAGACAAGTTCTGTTTAGAAATAACTCCAAGAATAGTTTTTTAAATACTTTTTCACATTAAAAGATAGATTCGCTTTAGCCAGTCAGATTCGTTTTAGTCTCAAAAAGTGTGCTTTCGTAAAATTGAATGCGGCAGTGAGCTATACTTTGTGACTATTCGATAGACTCTCCTTATTTTGGCTAAATAATACAATGTTACGAAAGAACTGATTCAAATAACTGAAATTTCACTAAGCAGGACACGCACAGGCAGAAAATTTCCATGAATTGAATGATCAGAATCCTGACTCCACTACCCTGCAGTTTTCATGTCTCTGCCCTTCTCCATACTCTGACTTTATTTTCATGCTAGTCACAGTTCCATGCAGATAGGCCCAAGACCAGGCAGAAAGAGACATTTTATTCTACTGGGTGTCGAACTTAAAGGAACAAGAGACTTCTTAGAGGACACCTTTCCTCTTGGGTCTAGAACTGCACTTAGTTCAGTTGCTGCCTGAACCATTCACCTACTGGAAACCATATGATAGGTGAGGCCTTATCACTTGCCTTTCTATCCGTTTGGCATTCTAAAAAATTAGATGTAGTTCTAAGTATTTTCATATTTTCTGATATTTTGTTGTTTAACATAAAAGATTTTTTTCTGTGATTCATTATTATATCTTACTACAACCTCACTGAAATAACACATTTTCATATTGCTTTTTTGATTCTGTTGGGTTTTATATGTTGCAATCCAGGTTGAGCATCTGTAATCCAAAAAGCTCCAAAATTAAAAACTTGTATTGTGCTATGGGGGGGGGGGGTTATTTGATAGTCCAGTTGAGCCTACACCTATTTATTATAAATTCCTAGAAGCATATAATAAGATACACTTTTTAGATTTTGTTTGAAATAATTTTATTTTTTATTTTTTTATTTTTTATTTATTTATTTATTTTCATTAATCAGTATTTTTTATTATGGTTTTGTGGGGTACAGTTAAGGGTTAGGTGTACAATTACGTTTCATTCAGGAACCCTGTTGATAAGAGGTGTTTTCCCATTCCCCGACAGATATTTGCTACTGTTAATCCCATCCCCCTCGCCCCATAGTTTCCCAGTACCGTCAGTCATTTTCTTATAGTATTGCATTGGATGTTCAAGGTCCGTTATATGAGTGAGAACATGTGATATTCAGATCTTTGTTTCTGTGAGAGGTCACTCAGTATAATAGACTCTAGTTCCATCCAGGTTGCAGCGAAATTCATGATTTTGTTCTTTTTTATGGCTGCGTAGTATTCCATCGTGTATATGTACCACATTTTTTAAATCCAGTCCTCTTTTGATGGGCAGCATGGTTGTTTCCAGGTTCTTGCTATTGTGAACAATGCTGCGATAAACATACGTGTGCAGGTATCTTTTTTATAGAGTGATTTGTGTTCTTCAGGGTATATTCCAGTAGGGGGATTGCAGGGTCATATGGAAGGTCAATTTTTAGAGCTTTTAGGAATCGCCACACTGCTTTCCACAGAGGTTGCACTAGTTTACACTCCCATCAACAGTGTAGAAGTGTTCCCTTTTCACCACACCCTCTCCAGCAGCTGTTATTTTTTGAGTTGTTGATAATTGCCATTCTGACTGGAGTTAGGTGGTATCTCAGTGTGGTTTTGATTTGCATCTCCCTAATGATTAGTGAGGTTGAGCATTTCTTCATGTGTTTGTTGACTGCTCGAATGTCTTGTGAAGTGTCTGTTCATATCTTTTGCCCATTTTATAATGGGGTTGTTTGTTTTCTTCTTTTCAGTACGTTTCAGTTCCTTGTAGATACAGGATGTTAAGCCTTTGTCAGACCTAGAGTTGGCAAATACTTTTTCCCAGTCTGTAGGCTGTCTCCCTGCTCTCTTGATGGTTTCTTTGGCTTTGCAGAAGCTTGTCAGTTTAATAAGGTCCCATTTGTCTATCTTCTCTCTTAAGTCCTGTGGGTTTCGGGTTTTGTACAGGAATTGGATGCCAGTTCCAATTTCCAGGAGAGTATTCCTTCCTTTTCCATCGTGCTTATGGTTTGAGGTTTTACCTTTAGGTCTCTGATCCATTTGGAGTTAACCTTTCTGCGTGGTGATTTATAGGGCTGCTGCTTCCCTCTGCTGTGTGACCCCAAAAGAATGGGAAGAAAAATGTCAGTCTCTGCAATATATGACATTCTGTCGATGCGCGTCTCATTGATTACTCCTCGAAGCCCTTGGCCATCTCTCTCCTTGTAATGGGCACAGTAAATTCAATTGCAGAGTTTACTAAATAAGTGAAATGTTACTTTCTGGGGGAGCTCTCATTTGTTCCCAATTGTGTATGATTCCAAGTTCCATTTCGATTCCATCACATCTCACAAAATTTCCTATCTCTCTATGGGTCTAACATTCCTCAATCAAATCATACCACTTGGCACAGAGGACCTCTAGAATGCCAGTTCTGACTTATCTCAGAGCAAGCCCAGCAACTGAGCCCGGGACCCCTGGGCTGGGAATGGAGCTCTTCTCCCTG